>NW_027464627.1:992500-1087500 GCF_043290135.1 Rhipicephalus microplus | reverse complement strand
AACGTGAAAGCGCTTGAAACCGTCGTAATGTTGTAGAAAGCAATGTAAAGTAGCGAGTAAAACGTTTTCTAACGATAGAAGTGCGAAGGTTATGTTAGGTTGAGTTATGTTAGTTTAAGCTAGGTAGCGTCGTGAAACCACCAAAAACGACGTCATCTAACGAGATAGTGTTGTTTTATTGCGAGTACGAAACTGCGATAGGTAAAATGTTGTGAAAGCACACAAAACGGCATGAACAAGCCAAATACTGCGTGTTGTACCGTTACAAGTGCGAAAGTGCTATGTTGTGACATTCTCGGTAAAGCGCATGCAAGTATCGTGAAACCTTAAAGAACGATGTCATTTAGCGAGATACAGCGTTCTGTACTGTAATAAGTTGGTGAGAAACTGTGAGGTCAAGCAAATATCGTAATTGTGAACGAAACAGTGTAATTGAGCGTCTTTAGATACAAGTGCGAATGTTAGGTTAGGTTGACATATCAACCGTCGTAAAACCGCATTAAACAATGTCACTTAGTGAGATATAGTGTTTTTCAACATTACAAGTCGGGAACTACGATATCTAATGTGAAAGCGCATGAAACCGTCGTAATCTTGTAGAAAACATTGTAAAGTGGCGAGTAAAACGTTTTCTAACGATAGAAGTGCGAAGGTTAGGTTAGGTTAGGTTAGTTTAAGCTAGGTAGCGTCGTGAAACTACCAAAAACGACGTCATCTAACGAGATAGTGTTGTTTTATAGCGAGTATTAAACTGCGATAGGTGAAATGTTGTGAAAGCACACAAAACGGCATGAACAAGCCAAATACTGCGTGTTCTACTGTTACAAGTGCGAAACTGCTATATTGTGATATTCTCGTTAAAGCGCATGCAAGCATCGTGAAACCTTAAAGAACAATGTCATTTAGCGAGATACAGCGTTCTGTACTGCAATAAGTTGGTGAAAAACTGTGAGGTTATGCAAATATCGTAATTGTGAACAAAACAGTGTAATAGAGCGTTTTTAGATACAAGTGCGAATGTTAGGTTAGGTTAAGATATGAAACGTCGTAAAACCGCATTAAACAATGTCAATTACTGAGATGCTGTGTTTTTCACCATTAAAAGTGGGGAACTGCGATATTTAATGTGAAAGCGCTTGCAACCGTCGTTAGGTTAGGTTAGGTTAGGTTAGGTTAGGTTAGGTTTGGTTAGGTTAGGTTAGGTTAGGTTAGGTTAGATTAGGTTAGGTTGGGTTGAGTTGGGTTAGGTTAGGTTAGGTTAGGTTAGGTTGGGTTAGGTCAGGTTAGGTTAGGTTAGGTTAGGTTACGTTAGGTTAGGTTAGGTTAGGTTACGTTAGGTTAGGTTAGGTTAGGTAAGGATAATTTGGTTAGGTTAGGTAAGGTTAGGTTAGGTTAGGTTAGGTTGGGTTGGGTGTTGTTGGGTTGGGTTGGGTTGGGTTAGGTTGGGTTAGGTTAGGTTAGGTTACGTTAGGTTAGGTTAGGTTAGGTTACGTTAGGTTATGTTAGGTTAGGTTAGGTTACGTTAGGTTAGGTTAGGTCAGGTAAGGTTAGGTTACGTTAGAATAGGTTAGGTTAGGTTACGTTAGGTTAGGTTAAGTTAGGTTAGGTTAGGTTAGGTTAGGTTAGGTTGGGTTGGGTTGGGTTAGGTTGGGTTAGGTTAGGTTAGGTTAGGTTAGGTTGGGTTAGGTTAGTTTAGGTTAGGTTAGGTTAGGTTGGGTTGGGTTGGGTTGGGTTAGGTTAGGTTAGGTTAGGTAAGGTTAGGTTAGGTTAGGTTAGGTTAGGTTAAGGTATGAACCGTCGTAAAACCGCATTAAACAATGTCACTTAGTGAGATGCAGTGTTTTTCACCTTTACAAGTTGGGAACTGTGATATCTAATGTGAAAGCGCTTGAAACCGTCGTAATGTTGTAGAAAGCAATGTAAAGTAGCGAGTAAAACGTTTTCTAACGATAGAAGTGCGAAGGTCATGTTAGGTTGAGTTATGTTAGTTTAAGCTAGGTAGCGTCGTGAAACTACCAAAAACAACGTCATCTAACGAGATAGTGTTGTTTTATTGCGAGTACGAAACTGCGATAGGTGAAATGTTGTGAAAGCACACAAAACGGCATGAACAAGCCAAATACTGCGTGTTGTACCGTTACAAGTGCGAAACTGCTATGTTGTGATATTCTCGTTAAAGCGCATGCAAGGATCGTGAAATCTTAAAGAACGATGTCATTTAGCGAGATACAGCGTTCTGTACTGCAATAAGTTGGTGAAAAACTGTGAGGTTATGCAAATATCCTAATTGTGAACGAAACAGTGTAATAGAGCGTTTTTTAATACAAGTGCGAATGTTAGGTTAGGTTAAGATATGAACCGTCGTAAAACCGCATTAAACAATGTCACTTAGTGAGATGCAGTGTTTTTCACCATTACAAGTCGGGAACTGCGATATCTAATGTGAAAGCGCTTGCAAACGTCGTTAGGTTAGGTTAGGTTAGGTTAGGTTACGTTAGGTTAGGTTAGGTTAAGTTTGGTTAGGTTAGGTTAGGTTAGGTTAGGGTATGTTAGGTAAGGTTTGGTTAGGTTAGGTTAGGTTAGGTTTGGTTAGGTTAGGTTAGGTTAGGTTATGTTAGGTTAGGTTGGGTTAGGTTAGGTTAGGTTACGTTAGGTTAAGGTATGAACCGTCGTAAAACCGCAATAAACAATGTCACTTAGTGAGATGCAGTGTTTTTCACCTTTACAAGTTGGGAACTGCGATATCTAATGTGAAAGCGCTTGAAACCGTCGTAATGTTGTAGAAAGCAATGTAAAGTAGCGAGTAAAACATTTTCTAACGATAGAAGTGCGAAGGTTATGTTAGGTTGAGTTATGTTAGTTTAAGCTAGGTAGCGTGGTGAAACCACCAAAAACGACGTCATCTAACGAGATAGTGTTGTTTTATTGCGAGTACGAAACTGCGATAGGTAAAATGTTGTGAAAGCACACAAAACGGCATGAACAAGCCAAATACTGCGTGTTGTACCGTTACAAGTGCGAAACTGCTATGTTGTGACATTCTCGGTAAAGCGCATGCAAGTATCGTGAAACCTTAAAGAACGATGTCATTTAGCGAGATACAGCGTTCTGTACTGTAATAGGTTGGTGAGAAACTGTGAGGTCAAGCAAATATCGTAATTGTGAACGAAACAGTGTAATTGAGCGTCTTTAGATACAAGTGGAATGTTAGGTTAGGTTGACATATCAACCGTCGTAAAACCGCATTAAACAATGTCACTTAGTGAGATGTAGTGTTTTTCAACATTACAAGTCGGGAACTACGATATCTAATGTGAAAGCGCATGAAACCGTCGTAATCTTGTAGAAAACATTGTAAAGTGGCGAGTAAAACGTTTTCTAACGATAGAAGGTCGAAGGTTAGGTTAGGTTAGGTTAGTTTAGGCTAGGTAGCGTCGTGAAACTACCAAAAACGACGTCATCTAACGAGATAGTGTTGTTTTATAGCGAGTATTAAACTGCGATAGGTGAAATGTTGTGAAAGCACACAAAACGGCATGAACAAGCCAAATACTGCGTGTTCTACCGTTACAAGTGCGAAACTGCTATATTGTGATATTCTCGTTAAAGCGCATGCAAGCATCGTGAAACCTTAAAGAACAATGTCATTTAGCGAGATACAGCGTTCTGTACTGCAATAAGTTGGTGAAAAACTGTGAGGTTATGCAAATATCGTAATTGTGAACAAAACAGTGTAATAGAGCGTTTTTAGATACAAGTGCGAATGTTAGGTTAGGTTAAGATATGAGCCTTCGTAAAACCGCATTAAACAATGTCAATTACTGAGATGCAGTGTTTTTCACCATTAAAAGTGGGGAACTGCGATATTTAATGTGAAAGCGCTTGCAACCGTCGTTAGGTTAGGTTAGGTTAGGTTAGGTTAGGTTAGGTTAGGTTTGGTTAGGTTAGGTTAGGTTAGGTTAGATTAGGTTAGGTTGGGTTGAGTTGGGTTAGGTTAGGTTAGGTTAGGTTAGGTTGGGTTAGGTTAGGTTAGGTTACGTTAGGTTAGGTTAGGTTACGTTAGGTTAGGTTAGATTAGGTTACGTTAGGTTAGGTTAGGTTAGGTAAGGATAATTTGGTTAGGTTAGGTAAGGTTAGGTTAGGTTAGGTTAGGTTGGGTTGGGTGTTGTTGGGTTGGGTTGGGTTGGGTTAGGTTGGGTTAGGTTAGGTTAGGTTACGTTAGGTTAGGTTAGGTTAGGTTACGTTAGGTTATGTTAGGTTAGGTTAGGTTACGTTAGGTTAGGTTAGGTCAGGTAAGGTTAGGTTACGTTAGAATAGGTTAGGTTAGGTTACGTTAGGTTTGGTTAAGTTAGGTTAGGTTAGGTTTGGTTAGGTTAGGTTAGGTTAGCTTAGGTTAGGTTAGGTTGGGTTGGGTTAGGTTGGGTTAGGTTAGGTTAGGTTAGGTTAGGTTGGGTTAGGTTAGTTTAGGTTAGGTTAGGTTAGGTTAGGTTGGGTTGGGTTGGGTTAGGTTAGGTTAGGTTAGGTTAGGTTAGGTTAGGTTAAGGTATGAACCGTCGTAAAACCGCAATAAACAATGTCACTTAGTGAGATGCTGTGTTTTTCACCATTACAAGTCGGTAACTGTGATATCTAATGTGAAAGCGCATGAAACCGTCGTAATCTTGTAGAAAACATTGTAAAGCAGCGAATAAAACGTTTTCTAACGAAAGAAGTGCGAAGGTTAGGTTAGTTTAAGCTAGGTAGCGTCGTGAAACTACCAAAAACGACGTCATCTAACGAGATAGTGTTGTTTTATTGCGAGTACGAAACTGCGATAGGTGAAATGTTGTGAAAGCACACAAAACGGCATGAACAAGCCAAATACTGCGTGTTGTACCGTTACAAGTGCGAAACTGCTATGTTGTGATATTCTCGTTAAAGCGCATGCAAGCATCGTGAAACCTTAAAGAACGATGTCATTTAGCGAGATACAGCGTTCTGTACTGCAATAAGTTGGTGAAAAACTGTGAGGTTATGCAAATATCCTAATTGTGAACGAAACAGTGTAATAGAGCGTTTTTTAATACAAGTGCGAATGTTAGGTTAGGTTAAGATATGAACCGTCGTAAAACCGCATTAAACAATGTCACTTAGTGAGATGCAGTGTTTTTCACCATTACAAGTCGGGAACTGCGATATCTAATGTGAAAGCGCTCGCAAACGTCGTTAGGTTAGGTTAGGTTAGGTTAGGTTAGGTTACGTTAGGTTAGGTTAGGTTAGGTTTGGTTAGGTTAGGTTAGGTTAGGTTAGGTTAGGTTAGGGTATGTTAGGTAAGGTTTGGTTAGGTTAGGTTAGGTTGGTTTAGGTAAGGTTAGGTTAGGTTAAGATATGAACCGCGCTAAAACCGCATTAAACAATGTCACTTAGTGAGATGCTGTGTTTTTCACCATTACAAGTCGGGAACTGCGATATCTAATGTGAAAGCGCATGAAACCGTCGTAATCTTGTAGAAAACATTGTAAAGTAGCGAATAAAACGTTTTCTACGATAGAAGTGCGAAGGTTCGGTTAGTTTGAGCTAGGTAGCGTCGTGAAACCACCAAAAACGATGTCATCTAACGAGATAGTGTTGTTTTATTGCGAGTACGAAACTGCGATAGGTGAAATATTGGGAAAGCACACAAAATGGCATGAACTAGCCAGATACTGCGTCTTGTGCCGTTACAAGTGCGAAACTGCTTTATTGTGATATTCTCGTTAAAGCGCATGCAAGCGAGATACAGCGTTCTGTACTGTAATAAGTTGGTGAGAAACTGTGAGGTCAAGCAAATATCGTAATTGTGAACGAAACAGTGTAATTGAGCGTATTTAGATACAAGTGCGAATGTTAGGTTAGGTTGAGATATCAACCGTCGTAAAACCGCATTAAACAATGTCACTTAGTGAGATGTAGTGTTTTTCAACATTACAAGTCGGGAACTACAATATCTAATGTGAAAGCGCATGAAACCGTCGTAATCTTGTAGAAAACATTGTAAAGTTGCGAGTAAAACGTTTTCTAACGATAGAAGTGCGAAGGTTAGCTTGAGTTATGTTAGTTTAAGCTATGTAGCGTCGTGAAACTACCAAAAACGACGTCATCTAACGAAATAGTGTTGTTTTATTGCGAGTATTAAACTGCGATAGGTGAAATGTTGTGAATGCACACAAAACGGCATGAACAAGCCAAATACTGCGTGTTCTACCGTTACAAGTGCGAAACTGCTATATTGTGATATTCCCGTTAAAGCGCATGCAAGCATCGTGAAACCTTAAAAAACAATGTCATTTAGCGAGATACAGCGTTCTGTACTGCAATGAGTTGGTGAAAAACTGTGAGGTTATGCAAATATCGTAATTGTGAACGAAACAGTGTAATAGAGCGTTTTTCAAAACAAGTACGAATGTTAGGTTAGGTTAAGATATGAACCGTCGTAAAACCGCATTAAACAATGTCACTTAGTGAGATGCA
This sequence comes from Rhipicephalus microplus, assembly GCF_043290135.1. Lineage (NCBI taxonomy): Eukaryota > Metazoa > Arthropoda > Arachnida > Ixodida > Ixodidae > Rhipicephalus > Rhipicephalus microplus. The sequence goes on along the minus strand of NW_027464627.1, from coordinate 1,081,011 downwards.
GTGTTTTTCACCATTACAAGTTGGGAACTGCGATATCTAATGTGAAAGCGCTTGCAAACGTCGTTAGGTTAGGTGAGGTGAGGTGAGGTTAGGTTACGTTAGGTTAGGTTGGGTTAGGTTAGGTTAGGTTAGGTTATGTTAGGTTAGGTTGGGTTAGGTTAGGTTAGGTTACGTTAGGTTAAGGTATGAACCGTCGTAAAACCGCAATAAACAATGTCACTTAGTGAGATGCAGTGTTTTTCACCTTTACAAGTTGGGAACTGCGATATCTAATGTGAAAGCGCTTGAAACCGTCGTAATGTTGTAGAAAGCAATGTAAAGTAGCGAGTAAAACGTTTTCTAACGATAGAAGTGCGAAGGTTATGTAAGGTTGAGTTATGTTAGTTTAAGCTAGGTAGCGTCGTGAAACCACCAAAAACGACGTCATCTAACGAGATAGTGTTGTTTTATTGCGAGTACGAAACTGCGATAGGGAAAATGTTGTGAAAGCACACAAAACGGCATGAACAAGCCAAATACTGCGTGTTGTACCGTTACAAGTGCGAAAGTGCTATGTTGTGACATTCTCGGTAAAGCGCATGCAAGTATCGTGAAACCTTAAAGAACGATGTCATTTAGCGAGATACAGCGTTCTGTACTGTAATAAGTTGGTGAGAAACTGTGAGGTCAAGCAAATATCGTAATTGTGAACGAAACAGTGTAATTGAGCGTCTTTAGATACAAGTGCGAATGTTAGGTTAGGTTGACATATCAACCGTCGTAAAACCGCATTAAACAATGTCACTTAGTGAGATATAGTGTTTTTCAACATTACAAGTCGGGAACTACGATATCTAATGTGAAAGCGCATGAAACCGTCGTAATCTTGTAGAAAACATTGTAAAGTGGCGAGTAAAACGTTTTCTAACGATAGAAGTGCGAAGGTTAGGTTAGGTTAGGTTAGTTTAAGCTAGGTAGCGTCGTGAAACTACCAAAAACGACGTCATCTAACGAGATAGTGTTGTTTTATAGCGAGTATTAAACTGCGATAGGTGAAATGTTGTGAAAGCACACAAAACGGCATGAACAAGCCAAATACTGCGTGTTCTACTGTTACAAGTGCGAAACTGCTATATTGTGATATTCTCGTTAAAGCGCATGCAAGCATCGTGAAACCTTAAAGAACAATGTCATTTAGCGAGATACAGCGTTCTGTACTGCAATAAGTTGGTGAAAAACTGTGAGGTTATGCAAATATCGTAATTGTGAACAAAACAGTGTAATAGAGCGTTTTTAGATACAAGTGCGAATGTTAGGTTAGGTTAAGATATGAAACGTCGTAAAACCGCATTAAACAATGTCAATTACTGAGACGCTGTGTTTTTCACCATTAAAAGTGGGGAACTGCGATATTTAATGTGAAAGCGCTTGCAACCGTCGTTAGGTTAGGTTAGGTTAGGTTAGGTTAGGTTTGGTTAGGTTAGGTTAGGTTAGGTTAGGTTAGATTAGGTTAGGTTGGGTTGAGTTGGGTTAGGTTAGGTTAGGTTAGGTTAGGTTGGGTTAGGTCAGGTTAGGTTAGGTTAGGTTAGGTTACGTTAGGTTAGGTTAGGTTAGGTTACGTTAGGTTAGGTTAGGTTAGGTAAGGATAATTTGGTTAGGTTAGGTAAGGTTAGGTTAGGTTAGGTTAGGTTGGGTTGGGTGTTGTTGGGTTGGGTTGGGTTGGGTTAGGTTGGGTTAGGTTAGGTTAGGTTACGTTAGGTTAGGTTAGGTTAGGTTACGTTAGGTTATGTTAGGTTAGGTTAGGTTACGTTAGGTTAGGTTAGGTCAGGTAAGGTTAGGTTACGTTAGAATAGGTTAGGTTAGGTTACGTTAGGTTAGGTTAAGTTAGGTTAGGTTAGGTTAGGTTAGGTTAGGTTGGGTTGGGTTGGGTTAGGTTGGGTTAGGTTAGGTTAGGTTAGGTTAGGTTGGGTTAGGTTAGTTTAGGTTAGGTTAGGTTAGGTTGGGTTGGGTTGGGTTGGGTTAGGTTAGGTTAGGTTAGGTAAGGTTAGGTTAGGTTAGGTTAGGTTAGGTTAAGGTATGAACCGTCGTAAAACCGCATTAAACAATGTCACTTAGTGAGATGCAGTGTTTTTCACCTTTACAAGTTGGGAACTGTGATATCTAATGTGAAAGCGCTTGAAACCGTCGTAATGTTGTAGAAAGCAATGTAAAGTAGCGAGTAAAACGTTTTCTAACGATAGAAGTGCGAAGGTCATGTTAGGTTGAGTTATGTTAGTTTAAGCTAGGTAGCGTCGTGAAACTACCAAAAACAACGTCATCTAACGAGATAGTGTTGTTTTATTGCGAGTACGAAACTGCGATAGGTGAAATGTTGTGAAAGCACACAAAACGGCATGAACAAGCCAAATACTGCGTGTTGTACCGTTACAAGTGCGAAACTGCTATGTTGTGATATTCTCGTTAAAGCGCATGCAAGGATCGTGAAATCTTAAAGAACGATGTCATTTAGCGAGATACAGCGTTCTGTACTGCAATAAGTTGGTGAAAAACTGTGAGGTTATGCAAATATCCTAATTGTGAACGAAACAGTGTAATAGAGCGTTTTTTAATACAAGTGCGAATGTTAGGTTAGGTTAAGATATGAACCGTCGTAAAACCGCATTAAACAATGTCACTTAGTGAGATGCAGTGTTTTTCACCATTACAAGTCGGGAACTGCGATATCTAATGTGAAAGCGCTTGCAAACGTCGTTAGGTTAGGTTAGGTTAGGTTAGGTTACGTTAGGTTAGGTTAGGTTAAGTTTGGTTAGGTTAGGTTAGGTTAGGTTAGGGTATGTTAGGTAAGGTTTGGTTAGGTTAGGTTAGGTTGGTTTAGGTAAGGTTAGGTTAGGTTAAGATATGAACCGCGCTAAAACCGCATTAAACAATGTCACTTAGTGAGATGCTGTGTTTTTCACCATTACAAGTCGGGAACTGCGATATCTAATGTGAAAGCGCATGAAACCGTCGTAATCTTGTAGAAAACATTGTAAAGTAGCGAATAAAACGTTTTCTAACGATAGAAGTGCGAAGGTTAGCTTGAGTTATGTTAGTTTAAGCTATGTAGCGTCGTGAAACTACCAAAAACGACGTCATCTAACGAGATAGTGTTGTTTTATTGCGAGTATTAAACTGCGATAGGTGGAATGTTGTGAATGCACACAAAACGGCATGAACAAGCCAAATACTGCGTGTTCTACCGTTACAAGTGCGAAACTGCTATATTGTGATATTCTCGTTAAAGCGCATGCAAGCATCGTGAAACCTTAAAGAACAATGTCATTTAGCGAGATACAGCGTTCTGTACTGCAATATGTTGGTGAAAAACTGTGAGGTTATGCAAATATCGTAATTGTGAACGAAACAGTGTAATAGAGCGTTTTTCAATACAAGTACGAATGTTAGGTTAGGTTAAGATATGAACCGTCGTAAAACCGCATTAAACAATGTCACTTAGTGAGATGCAGTGTTTTTCACCATTACAAGTTGGGAACTGCGATATCTAATGTGAAAGCGCTTGCAAACGTCGTTAGGTTAGGTTAGGTTAGGTTAGGTTACGTTAGGTTAGGTTTGGTTAGGTTAGGTTAGGTTAGGTTATGTTAGGTTAGGTTGGGTTAGGTTAGGTTAGGTTACGTTAGGTTAGGTTTGGTTAGGTTAGGTTAGGTTAGGTTATGTTAGGTTAGGTTGGGTTAGGTTAGGTTAGGTTACGTTAGGTTAAGGTATGAACCGTCGTAAAACCGCAATAAACAATGTCACTTAGTGAGATGCAGTGTTTTTCACCTTTACAAGTTGGGAACTGCGATATCTAATGTGAAAGCGCTTGAAACCGTCGTAATGTTGTAGAAAGCAATGTAAAGTAGCGAGTAAAACATTTTCTAACGATAGAAGTGCGAAGGTTATGTTAGGTTGAGTTATGTTAGTTTAAGCTAGGTAGCGTGGTGAAACCACCAAAAACGACGTCATCTAACGAGATAGTGTTGTTTTATTGCGAGTACGAAACTGCGATAGGTAAAATGTTGTGAAAGCACACAAAACGGCATGAACAAGCCAAATACTGCGTGTTGTACCGTTACAAGTGCGAAACTGCTATGTTGTGACATTCTCGGTAAAGCGCATGCAAGTATCGTGAAACCTTAAAGAACGATGTCATTTAGCGAGATACAGCGTTCTGTACTGTAATAGGTTGGTGAGAAACTGTGAGGTCAAGCAAATATCGTAATTGTGAACGAAACAGTGTAATTGAGCGTCTTTAGATACAAGTGGAATGTTAGGTTAGGTTGACATATCAACCGTCGTAAAACCGCATTAAACAATGTCACTTAGTGAGATGTAGTGTTTTTCAACAATACAAGTCGGGAACTACGATATCTAATGTGAAAGCGCATGAAACCGTCGTAATCTTGTAGAAAACATTGTAAAGTGGCGAGTAAAACGTTTTCTAACGATAGAAGGTCGAAGGTTAGGTTAGGTTAGGTTAGTTTAGGCTAGGTAGCGTCGTGAAACTACCAAAAACGACGTCATCTAACGAGATAGTGTTGTTTTATAGCGAGTATTAAACTGCGATAGGTGAAATGTTGTGAAAGCACACAAAACGGCATGAACAAGCCAAATACTGCGTGTTCTACCGTTACAAGTGCGAAACTGCTATATTGTGATATTCTCGTTAAAGCGCATGCAAGCATCGTGAAACCTTAAAGAACAATGTCATTTAGCGAGATACAGCGTTCTGTACTGCAATAAGTTGGTGAAAAACTGTGAGGTTATGCAAATATCGTAATTGTGAACAAAACAGTGTAATAGAGCGTTTTTAGATACAAGTGCGAATGTTAGGTTAGGTTAAGATATGAGCCTTCGTAAAACCGCATTAAACAATGTCAATTACTGAGATGCAGTGTTTTTCACCATTAAAAGTGGGGAACTGCGATATTTAATGTGAAAGCGCTTGCAACCGTCGTTAGGTTAGGTTAGGTTAGGTTAGGTTAGGTTAGGTTAGGTTTGGTTAGGTTAGGTTAGGTTAGGTTAGATTAGGTTAGGTTGGGTTGAGTTGGGTTAGGTTAGGTTAGGTTAGGTTAGGTTGGGTTAGGTTAGGTTAGGTTACGTTAGGTTAGGTTAGGTTACGTTAGGTTAGGTTAGATTAGGTTACGTTAGGTTAGGTTAGGTTAGGTAAGGATAATTTGGTTAGGTTAGGTAAGGTTAGGTTAGGTTAGGTTAGGTTGGGTTGGGTGTTGTTGGGTTGGGTTGGGTTGGGTTAGGTTGGGTTAGGTTAGGTTAGGTTACGTTAGGTTAGGTTAGGTTAGGTTACGTTAGGTTATGTTAGGTTAGGTTAGGTTACGTTAGGTTAGGTTAGGTCAGGTAAGGTTAGGTTACGTTAGAATAGGTTAGGTTAGGTTACGTTAGGTTTGGTTAAGTTAGGTTAGGTTAGGTTTGGTTAGGTTAGGTTAGGTTAGCTTAGGTTAGGTTAGGTTGGGTTGGGTTAGGTTGGGTTAGGTTAGGTTAGGTTAGGTTAGGTTGGGTTAGGTTAGTTTAGGTTAGGTTAGGTTAGGTTAGGTTGGGTTGGGTTGGGTTAGGTTAGGTTAGGTTAGGTTAGGTTAGGTTAGGTTAAGGTATGAACCGTCGTAAAACCGCAATAAACAATGTCACTTAGTGAGATGCTGTGTTTTTCACCATTACAAGTCGGTAACTGTGATATCTAATGTGAAAGCGCATGAAACCGTCGTAATCTTGTAGAAAACATTGTAAAGCAGCGAATAAAACGTTTTCTAACGAAAGAAGTGCGAAGGTTAGGTTAGTTTAAGCTAGGTAGCGTCGTGAAACTACCAAAAACGACGTCATCTAACGAGATAGTGTTGTTTTATTGCGAGTACGAAACTGCGATAGGTGAAATGTTGTGAAAGCACACAAAACGGCATGAACAAGCCAAATACTGCGTGTTGTACCGTTACAAGTGCGAAACTGCTATGTTGTGATATTCTCGTTAAAGCGCATGCAAGCATCGTGAAACCTTAAAGAACGATGTCATTTAGCGAGATACAGCGTTCTGTACTGCAATAAGTTGGTGAAAAACTGTGAGGTTATGCAAATATCCTAATTGTGAACGAAACAGTGTAATAGAGCGTTTTTTAATACAAGTGCGAATGTTAGGTTAGGTTAAGATATGAACCGTCGTAAAACCGCATTAAACAATGTCACTTAGTGAGATGCAGTGTTTTTCACCATTACAAGTCGGGAACTGCGATATCTAATGTGAAAGCGCTCGCAAACGTCGTTAGGTTAGGTTAGGTTAGGTTAGGTTAGGTTACGTTAGGTTAGGTTAGGTTAGGTTTGGTTAGGTTAGGTTAGGTTAGGTTAGGTTAGGTTAGGGTATGTTAGGTAAGGTTTGGTTAGGTTAGGTTAGGTTGGTTTAGGTAAGGTTAGGTTAGGTTAAGATATGAACCGCGCTAAAACCGCATTAAACAATGTCACTTAGTGAGATGCTGTGTTTTTCACCATTACAAGTCGGGAACTGCGATATCTAATGTGAAAGCGCATGAAACCGTCGTAATCTTGTAGAAAACATTGTAAAGTAGCGAATAAAACGTTTTCTACGATAGAAGTGCGAAGGTTCGGTTAGTTTGAGCTAGGTAGCGTCGTGAAACCACCAAAAACGATGTCATCTAACGAGATAGTGTTGTTTTATTGCGAGTACGAAACTGCGATAGGTGAAATATTGGGAAAGCACACAAAATGGCATGAACTAGCCAGATACTGCGTCTTGTGCCGTTACAAGTGCGAAACTGCTTTATTGTGATATTCTCGTTAAAGCGCATGCAAGCGAGATACAGCGTTCTGTACTGTAATAAGTTGGTGAGAAACTGTGAGGTCAAGCAAATATCGTAATTGTGAACGAAACAGTGTAATTGAGCGTATTTAGATACAAGTGCGAATGTTAGGTTAGGTTGAGATATCAACCGTCGTAAAACCGCATTAAACAATGTCACTTAGTGAGATGTAGTGTTTTTCAACATTACAAGTCGGGAACTACGATATCTAATGTGAAAGCGCATGAAACCGTCGTAATCTTGTAGAAAACATTGTAAAGTTGCGAGTAAAACGTTTTCTAACGATAGAAGTGCGAAGGTTAGCTTGAGTTATGTTAGTTTAAGCTATGTAGCGTCGTGAAACTACCAAAAACGACGTCATCTAACGAAATAGTGTTGTTTTATTGCGAGTATTAAACTGCGATAGGTGAAATGTTGTGAATGCACACAAAACGGCATGAACAAGCCAAATACTGCGTGTTCTACCGTTACAAGTGCGAAACTGCTATATTGTGATATTCCCGTTAAAGCGCATGCAAGCATCGTGAAACCTTAAAAAACAATGTCATTTAGCGAGATACAGCGTTCTGTACTGCAATGAGTTGGTGAAAAACTGTGAGGTTATGCAAATATCGTAATTGTGAACGAAACAGTGTAATAGAGCGTTTTTCAAAACAAGTACGAATGTTAGGTTAGGTTAAGATATGAACCGTCGTAAAACCGCATTAAACAATGTCACTTAGTGAGATGCAGTGTTTTTCACCATTACAAGTTGGGAACTGCGATATCTAATGTGAAAGCGCTTGCAAACGTCGTTAGGTTAGGTGAGGTGAGGTGAGGTTAGGTTACGTTAGGTTAGGTTGGGTTAGGTTAGGTTAGGTTAGGTTATGTTAGGTTAGGTTGGGTTAGGTTAGGTTAGGTTACGTTAGGTTAAGGTATGAACCGTCGTAAAACCGCAATAAACAATGTCACTTAGTGAGATGCAGTGTTTTTCACCTTTACAAGTTGGGAACTGCGATATCTAATGTGAAAGCGCTTGAAACCGTCGTAATGTTGTAGAAAGCAATGTAAAGTAGCGAGTAAAACGTTTTCTAACGATAGAAGTGCGAAGGTTATGTAAGGTTGAGTTATGTTAGTTTAAGCTAGGTAGCGTCGTGAAACCACCAAAAACGACGTCATCTAACGAGATAGTGTTGTTTTAGTGCGAGTACGAAACTGCGATAGGTAAAATGTTGTGAAAGCACACAAAACGGCATGAACAAGCCAAATACTGCGTGTTGTACCTTTACAAGTGCGAAACTGCTATGTTGTGACATTCTCGGTAAAGCGCATGCAAGTATCGTGAAACCTTAAAGAACGATGTCATTTAGCGAGATACAGCGTTCTGTACTGTAATAAGTTGGTGAGAAACTGTGAGGTCAAGCAAATATCGAAATTGTGAACGAAACAGTGTAATTGAGCGTCTTTAGATACAAGTGCGAATGTTAGGTTAGGTTGACAAATCAACCGTCGTAAAACCGCAATAAACAATGTCACTTAGTGAGATGTAGTGTTTTTCAACATTACAAGTCGGGAACTACGATATCTAATGTGAAAGCGCATGAAACCGTCGTAATCTTGTAGAAAACATTGTAAAGTGGCGAGTAAAACGTTTTCTAACGATAGAAGTGCGAAGGTTAGGTTAGGTTAGGTTAGTTTAAGCTAGGTAGCGTCGTGAAACTACCAAAAACGACGTCATCTAACGAGATAGTGTTGTTTTATAGCGAGTATTAAGCTGCGATAGGTGAAATGTGAAAGCACACAAAACGGCATGAACAAGCCAAATACTGCGTGTTCTACCGTTACAAGTGCGAAACTGCTATATGTGATATTCTCGTTAAAGCGCATGCAAGCATCGTGAAACCTTAAAGAACAATGTCATTTAGCAAGATACAGCGTTCTGTACTGCAATAAGTTGGTGAAAAACTGTGAGGTTATGCAAATATCGTAATTGTGAACAAAACAGTGTAATAGAGCGTTTTTAGATACAAGTGCGAATGTTAGGTTAGGTTAAGATATGAACCGTCGTAAAACCGCATTAAACAATGTCAATTACTGAGATGCAGTGTTTTTCACCATTAAAAGTGGGGAACTGCGATATTTAATGTGAAAGCGCTTGCAACCGTCGTTAGGTTAGGTTAGGTTAGGTTAGGTTAGGTTAGGTTAGGTTAGGTTAGGTTTGGTTAGGTTAGGTTAGGTTAGGTTAGATTAGGTTAGGTTGGGTTGAGTTGGGTTAGGTTAGGTTAGGTTAGGTTGGGTTAGGTTAGGTTAGGTTACGTTAGGTTAGGTTAGGTTACGTTAGGTTAGGTTAGGTTAGGTTACGTTAGGTTAGGTTAGGTTAGGTAAGGATAATTTGGTTAGGTTAGGTAAGGTTAGGTTAGGTTAGGTTAGGTTGGGTTGGGTGTTGTTGGGTTGGGTTGGGTTGGGTTGGGTTAGGTTGGGTTAGGTTAGGTTAGGTTACGTTAGGTTAGGTTAGGTTACGTTAGGTTATGTTAGGTTAGGTTAGGTTACGTTAGGTTAGGTTAGGTCAGGTAAGGTTAGGTTACGTTAGAATAGGTTAGGTTAGGTTACGTTAGGTTAGGTTAAGTTAGGTTAGGTTAGGTTTGGTTAGGTTAGGTTAGGTTAGGTTAGCTTAGGTTAGGTTAGGTTGGGTTGGGTTGGGTTAGGTTGGGTTAGGTTAGGTTAGGTTAGGTTAGGTTAGGTTGGGTTAGGTTAGTTTAGGTTAGGTTAGGTTAGGTTAGGTTGGGTTGGGTTGGGTTAGGTTAGGTTAGGTTAGGTTAGGTTAGGTTAAGGTATGAACCGTCGTAAAACCGCATTAAACAATGTCACTTAGTGAGATGCAGTGTTTTTCACCATTACAAGTCGGGAACTGCGATATCTAATGTGAAAGCGCTTGCAAACGTCGTTAGGTTAGGTTAGGTTAGGTTAGGTTAGGTTAGGTTAGGTTAGGTTACGTTAGGTTAGGTTAGGTTAGGTTTGGTTAGGTTAGGTTAGGTTAGGTTAGGTTAGGGTATGTTAGGTAAGGTTTGGTTAGGTTAGGTTAGGTTAGGTTGGTTTAGGTAAGGTTAGGTTAGGTTAAGATATGAACCGCGCTAAAACCGCATTAAACAATGTCACTTAGTGAGATGCTGTGTTTTTCACCATTACAAGTCGGGAACTGCGATATCTAATGTGAAAGCGCATGAAACCGTCGTAATCTTGTAGAAAACATTGTAAAGTAGCGAATAAAACGTTTTCTAACGATAGAAGTGCGAAGGTTCGGTTAGTTTGAGCTAGGTAGCGTCGTGAAACCACCAAAAACGATGTCATCTAACGAGATAGTGTTGTTTTATTGCGAGTACGAAACTGCGATAGGTGAAATATTGGGAAAGCACACAAAATGGCATGAACTAGCCAGATACTGCGTCTTGTGCCGTTACAAGTGCGAAACTGCTTTATTGTGATATTCTCGTTAAAGCGCATGCAAGCGAGATACAGCGTTCTGTACTGTAATAAGTTGGTGAGAAACTGTGAGGTCAAGCAAATATCGTAATTGTGAACGAAACAGTGTAATTGAGCGTATTTAGATACAAGTGCGAATGTTAGGTTAGGTTGAGATATCAACCGTCGTAAAACCGCATTAAACAATGTCACTTAGTGAGATGTAGTGTTTTTCAACATTACAAGTCGGGAACTACGATATCTAATGTGAAAGCGCATGAAACCGTCGTAATCTTGTAGAAAACATTGTAAAGTTGCGAGTAAAACGTTTTCTAACGATAGAAGTGCGAAGGTTAGCTTGAGTTATGTTAGTTTAAGCTATGTAGCGTCGTGAAACTACCAAAAACGACGTCATCTAACGAAATAGTGTTGTTTTATTGCGAGTAATAAACTGCGATAGGTGAAATGTTGTGAATGCACACAAAACGGCATGAACAAGCCAAATACTGCGTGTTCTACCGTTACAAGTGCGAAACTGCTATATTGTGATATTCCCGTTAAAGCGCATGCAAGCATCGTGAAACCTTAAAAAACAATGTCATTTAGCGAGATACAGCGTTCTGTACTGCAATGATTTGGTGAAAAACTGCGAGGTTATGCAAATATCGTAATTGTGAACGAAACAGTGTAATAGAGCGTTTTTCAATACAAGTACGAATGTTAGGTTAGGTTAAGATATGAACCGTCGTAAAACCGCATTAAACAATGTCACTTAGTGAGATGCAGTGTTTTTCACCATTACAAGTTGGGAACTGCGATATCTAATGTGAAAGCGCTTGCAAACGTCGTTAGGTTAGGGTAGGTGAGGTGAGGTGAGGTTAGGTTACGTTAGGTTAGGTTGGGTTAGGTTAGGTTAGGTTAGGTTATGTTAGGTTAGGTTGGGTTAGGTTAGGTTAGGTTACGTTAGGTTAAGGTATGAACCGTCGTAAAACCGCAATAAACAATGTCACTTAGTGAGATGCAGTGTTTTTCACCTTTACAAGTTGGGAACTGCGATATCTAATGTGAAAGCGCTTGAAACCGTCGTAATGTTGTAGAAAGCAATGTAAAGTAGCGAGTAAAACGTTTTCTAACGATAGAAGTGCGAAGGTTATGTTAGGTTGAGTTATGTTAGTTTAAGCTAGGTAGCGTCGTGAAACCACCAAAAACGACGTCATCTAACGAGATAGTGTTGTTTTATTGCGAGTACGAAACTGCGATACGTAAAATGTTGTGAAAGCACACAAAACGGCATGAACAAGCCAAATACTGCGTGTTGTACCTTTACAAGTGCGAAACTGCTATGTTGTGACATTCTCGGTAAAGCGCATGCAAGTATCGTGAAACCTTAAAGAACGATGTCATTTAGCGAGATACAGCGTTCTGTACTGTAATAAGTTGGTGAGAAACTGTGAGGTCAAGCAAATATCGAAATTGTGAACGAAACAGTGTAATTGAGCGTCTTTAGATACAAGTGCGAATGTTAGGTTAGGTTGACAAATCAACCGTCGTAAAACCGCATTAAACAATGTCACTTAGTGAGATGCAGTGTTTTTCACCATTACAAGTCGGGAACTGCGATATCTAATGTGAAAGCGCTTGCAAACGTCGTTAGGTTAGGTTAGGTTTGGTTATGTTAGGTTAGGTTAGGTTACGTTAGGTTAGGTTAGGTTAGGTTAGGTTAGGGTATGTTAGGTAAGGTTTGGTTAGGTTAGGTTAGGTTAGGTCAGGTAAGGTTAGGTTACGTTAGAATAGGTTAGGTTAGGTTACGTTAGGTTAGGTTAAGTTGGGTTAGGTTAGGTTTGGTTAGGTTAGGTTAGGTTAGCTTAGGTTAGGTTAGGTTGGGTTGGGTTGGGTTGGGTTAGGTTGGGTTAGGTTAGGTTAGGTTAGGTTAGGTTGGGTTAGGTTAGTGTAGGTTAGGTTAGGTTAGGTTAGGTTGGGTTGGGTTGGGTTAGGTTAGGTTAGGTTAGGTTAGGTTAAGGTATGAACCGTCGTAAAACCGCAATAAACAATGTCACTTAGTGAGATGCTGTGTTTTTCACCATTACAAGTCGGTAACTGTGATATCTAATGTGAAAGCGCATGAAACCGTCGTAATCTTGTAGAAAACATTGTAAAGTAGCGAATAAAACGTTTTCTAACGATAGAAGTGCGAAGGTTCGGTTAGTTTGAGCTAGGTAGCGTCGTGAAACCACCAAAAACGATGTCATCTAACGAGATAGTGTTGTTTTATTGCGAGTACGAAACTGCGATAGGTGAAATATTGGGAAAGCACACAAAATGGCATGAACTAGCCAGATACTGCGTCTTGTGCCGTTACAAGTGCGAAACTGCTTTATTGTGATATTCTCGTTAAAGCGCATGCAAGTATCGTGAAAATTTAAAGAACGATGTCATTTAGCGAGATACAGCGTTCTGTACTGTAATAAGTTGGTTAGAAACTGTGAGGTCAAGCAAATATCGTAATTGTGAACGAAACAGTGTAATTGAGCGTATTTAGTACAAGTGCGAATGTTAGGTTCGGTTGAGATATCAACCGTCGTAAAACCGCATTAAACAATGTCACTTAGTGAGCTGTAGTGTTTTTCAACATTACAAGTCGGGAACTACGATATCTAATGTGAAAGCGCATGAAACCGTCGTAATCTTGTAGAAAGCAATGTAAAGTAGCGAGTAAAACGTTTTCTAACGATAGAAGTGCGAAGGTTATGTTAGGTTGAGTTATGTTAGTTTAGGCTAGGTAGCGTCGTGAAACCACCAAAAACGACGTCATCTAACGAGATAGTGTTGTTTTATTGCGAGTACGAAACTGCGATAGGTAAAATGTTGTGAAAGCACACAAAACGGCATGAACAAGCCAAATACTGCGTGTTGTACCGTTACAAGTGCGAAACTGCTATGTTGTGACATTCTCGGTAAAGCGCATGCAAGTATCGTGAAACCTTAAAGAACGATGTCATTTAGCGAGATACAGCGTTCTGTACTGTAATAAGTTGGTGAGAAACTGTGAGGTCAAGCAAATATCGTAATTGTGAACGAAACAGTGTAATTGAGCGTCTTTAGATACAAGTGCGAATGTTAGGTTAGGTTGACATATCAACCGTCGTAAAACCGCATTAAACAATGTCACTTAGTGAGATGTAGTGTTTTTCAACATTACAAGTCGGGAACTACGATATCTAATGTGAAAGCGCATGAAACCTTCGTAATCTTGTAGAAAACATTGTAAAGTGGCGAGTAAAACGTTTTCTAACGATAGGAGTGCGAAGGTTAGGTTAGGTTAGGTTAGTTTAAGCTAGGTAGCGTCGTGAAACTACCGAAAACGACGTCATCTAACGAGATAGTGTTGTTTTATAGCGAGTATTAAGCTGCGATAGGTGAAATGTTGTGAAAGCACACAAAACGGCATGAACAAGCCAAATACTGCGTGTTCTACCGTTACAAGTGCGAAACTGCTATATGTGATATTCTCGTTAAAGCGCATGCAAGCATCGTGAAACCTTAAAGAACAATGTCATTTAGCGAGATACAGCGTTCTGTACTGCAATAAGTTGGTGAAAAACTGTGAGGTTATGCAAATATCGTAATTGTGAACAAAACAGTGTAATAGAGCGTTTTTAGATACAAGTGCGAATGTTAGGTTAGGTTAAGATATGAACCGTCGTAAAACCGCATTAAACAATGTCAATTACTGAGATGCAGTGTTTTTCACCATTAAAAGTGGGGAACTGCGATATTTAATGTGAAAGCGCTTGCAACCGTCGTTAGGTTAGGTTAGGTTAGGTTAGGTTAGGTTAGGTTAGGTTTGGTTAGGTTAGGTTAGGTTAGGTTAGATTAGGTTAGGTTGGGTTGAGTTGGGTTAGGTTAGGTTAGGTTAGGTTAGGTTGGGTTAGGTTAGGTTAGGTTACGTTAGGTTAGGTTAGGTTACGTTAGGTTAGGTTAGGTTAGGTTACGTTAGGTTAGGTTAGGTTAGGTAAGGATAATTTGGTTAGGTTAGGTAAGGTTAGGTTAGGTTAGGTTAGGTTGGGTTGGGTGTTGTTGGGTTGGGTTGGGTTGGGTTGGGTTAGGTTGGGTTAGGTTAGGTTAGGTTACGTTAGGTTATGTTAGGTTAGGTTAGGTTACGTTAGGTTAGGTTAGGTCAGGTAAGGTTAGGTTACGTTAGAATAGGTTAGGTTAGGTTACGTTAGGTTAGGTTAAGTTAGGTTAGGTTAGGTTTGGTTAGGTTAGGTTAGGTTAGCTTAGGTTAGGTTAGGTTGGGTTGGGTTGGGTTAGGTTGGGTTAGGTTAGGTTAGGTTAGGTTAGGTTGGGTTAGGTTAGTTTAGGTTAGGTTAGGTTAGGTTAGGTTGGGTTGGGTTGGGTTAGGTTAGGTTAGGTTAGGTTAGGTTAGGTTAAGGTATGAACCGTCGTAAAACCGCAATAAACAATGTCACTTAGTGAGATGCTGTGTTTTTCACCATTACAAGTCGGTAACTGTGATATCTAATGTGAAAGCGCATGAAACCGTCGTAATCTTGTAGAAAACATTGTAAAGCAGCGAATAAAACGTTTTCTAACGAAAGAAGTGCGAAGGTTAGGTTAGTTTAAGCTAGGTAGCGTCGTGAAACTACCAAAAACGACGTCATCTAACGAGATAGTGTTGTTTTATTGCGAGTACGAAACTGCGATAGGTGAAATGTTGTGAAAGCACACAAAACGGCATGAACAAGCCAAATACTGCGTGTTGTACCGTTACAAGTGCGAAACTGCTATGTTGTGATATTCTCGTTAAAGCGCATGCAAGCATCGTGAAACCTTAAAGAACGATGTCATTTAGCGAGATACAGCGTTCTGTACTGCAATGATTTGGTGAAAAACTGTGAGGTTATGCAAATATCGTAATTGTGAACGAAACAGTGTAATAGAGCGTTTTTCAATACAAGTACGAATGTTAGGTTAGGTTAAGATATGAACCGTCGTAAAACCGCATTAAACAATGTCACTTAGTGAGATGCAGTGTTTTTCACCATTACAAGTTGGGAACTGCGATATCTAATGTGAAAGCGCTTGCAAACGTCGTTAGGTTAGGTTAGGTGAGGTGAGGTGAGGTTAGGTTACGTTAGGTTAGGTTGGGTTAGGTTAGGTTAGGTTAGGTTATGTTAGGTTAGGTTGGGTTAGGTTAGGTTAGGTTAAGGTATGAACCGTCGTAAAACCGCAATAAACAATGTCACTTAGTGAGATGCAGTGTTTTTCACCTTTACAAGTTGGGAACTTCGATATCTAATGTGAAAGCGCTTGAAACCGTCGTAATGTTGTAGAAAGCAATGTAAAGTAGCGAGTAAAACGTTTTCTAACGATAGAAGTGCGAAGGTTATGTTAGGTTGAGTTAGGTTAGTTTAAGCTAGGTAGCGTGGTGAAACTACCAAAAACGACGTCATCTAACGAGATAGTGTTGTTTTATAGCGAGTATTAAACTGCGATAGGTGAAATGTTGTGAAAGCACACAAAACGGCATGAACAAGCCAAATACTGCGTGTTCTACCGTTACAAGTGCGAAACTGCTATATGTGATATTCTCGTTAAAGCGCATGCAAGCATCGTGAAACCTTAAAGAACAATGTCATTTAGCGAGATACAGCGTTCTGTACTGCAATAAGTTGGTGAAAAACTGTGAGGTTATGCAAATATCGTAATTGTGAACAAAACAGTGTAATAGAGCGTTTTTAGATACAAGTGCGAATGTTAGGTTAGGTTAAGATATGAACCGTCGTAAAACCGCATTAAACAATGTCAATTACTGATATGCAGTGTTTTTCACCAGTAAAAGTGGGGAACTGCGATATTTAATGTGAAAGCGCTTGCAACCGTCGTTAGGTTAGGTTAGGTTAGGTTAGGTTAGGTTTGGTTAGGTTAGGTTAGGTTAGGTTAGGTTAGGTTAGGTTAGGTTGGGTTGAGTTGGGTTAGGTTAGGTTAGGTTAGGTTAGGTTGGGTTAGGTCAGGTTAGGTTAGGTTAGGTTAGGTTACGTTAGGTTAGGTTAGGTTAGGTTACGTTAGGTTAGGTTAGGTTAGGTAAGGATAATTTGGTTAGGTTAGGTAAGGTTAGGTTAGGTTAGGTTAGGTTGGGTTGGGTGTTGTTGGGTTGGGTTGGGTTGGGTTAGGTTGGGTTAGGTTAGGTTAGGTTACGTTAGGTTAGGTTAGGTTAGGTTACGTTAGGTTATGTTAGGTTAGGTTAGGTTACGTTAGGTTAGGTTAGGTTAGGTAAGGTTAGGTTACGTTAGAATAGGTTAGGTTAGGTTACGTTAGGTTAGGTTAAGTTAGGTTAGGTTAGGTTAGGTTAGGTTGGGTTGGGTTGGGTTAGGTTGGGTTAGGTTAGGTTAGGTTAGGTTGGGTTAGGTTAGTTTAGGTTAGGTTAGGTTAGGTTAGGTTGGGTTGGGTGGGGTTAGGTTAGGTTAGGTTAGGAAAGGTTAGGTTAGGTTAGGTTAGGTTAGGTTAAGGTATGAACCGTCGTAAAACCGCATTAAACAATGTCACTTAGTGAGATGCAGTGTTTTTCACCTTTACAAGTTGGGAACTGTGATATCTAATGTGAAAGCGCTTGAAACCGTCGTAATGTTGTAGAAAGCAATGTAAAGTAGCGAATAAAACGTTTTCTAACGATAGAAGTGCGAAGGTTAGCTTGAGTTATGTTAGTTTAAGCTATGTAGCGTCATGAAACTACCAAAAACGACGTCATCTAACGAGATAGTGTTGTTTTATTGCGAGTATTAAACTGCGATAGGTGAAATGTTGTGAATGCACACAAAACGGCATGAACAAGCCAAATACTGCGTGTTCTACCGTTACAAGTGCGAAACTGCTATATTGTGATATTCTCGTTAAAGCGCATGCAAGCATCGTGAAACCTTGAAGAACAATGTCATTTAGCGAGATACAGCGTTCTGTACTGCAATATGTTGGTGAAAAACTGTGAGGTTATGCAAATATCGTAATTGTGAACGAAACAGTGTAATAGAGCGTTTTTCAATACAAGTACGAATGTTAGGTTAGGTTAAGATATGAACCGTCGTAAAACCGCATTAAACAATGTCACTTAGTGAGATGCAGTGTTTTTCACCATTACAAGTTGGGAACTGCGATATCTAATGTGAAAGCGCTTGCAAACGTCGTTAGGTTAGGTTAGGTTAGGTTACGTTAGGTTACGTTTGGTTAGGTTAGGTTAGGTTAGGTTATGTTAGGTTAGGTTGGGTTAGGTTAGGTTAGGTTACGTTAGGTTAAGGTATGAACCGTCGTAAAACCGCAATAAACAATGTCACTTAGTGAGATGCAATGTTTTTCACCTTTACAAGTTGGGAACTGCGATATCTAATGTGAAAGCGCTTGAAACCGTCGTAATGTTGTAGAAAGCAATGTAAAGTAGCGAGTAAAACATTTTCTAACGATAGAAGTGCGAAGGTTATGTTAGGTTGAGTTATGTTAGTTTAAGCTAGGTAGCGTGGTGAAACCACCAAAAACGACGTCATCTAACCAGATAATGTTTTATAGCGAGTATTAAACTGCGATAGGTGAAATGTTGTGAAAGCACACAAAACGGCATGAACAAGCCAAATACTGCGTGTTCTACCGTTACAAGTGCGAAACTGCTATATTGTGATATTCTCGTTAAAGCGCATGCAAGTATCGTGAAACCTTAAAGAACGATGTCATTTAGCGAGATACAGCGTTCTGTACTGCAATAAGTTGGTGAAAAACTGTGAGGTTATGCAAATATCGTAATTGTGAACGAAACAGTGTAATAGAGCGTTTTTTAGTACAAGTGCGAATGTTAGGTTAGGTTAAGGTATGAACCGTCGTAAAACCGCATTAAACAATGTCACTTAGTGAGATGCTGTGTTTTTCACCATTACAAGTCGGGAACTGCAATATCTAATGTGAAAGCGCATGAAACCGTCGTAATCTTGTAGAAAACATTGTAAAGTAGCGAATAAAACGTTTTCTAACGATAGAAGTGCGAAGGTTCGGTTAGTTTGAGCTAGGTAGCGTCGTGAAACCACCAAAAACGATGTCATCTAACGAGATAGTGTTGTTTTATTGCGAGTACGAAACTGCGATAGGTGAAATATTGGGAAAGCACACAAAATGGCATGAACTAGCCAGATACTGCGTCTTGTGCCGTTACAAGTGCGAAACTGCTTTATTGTGATATTCTCGTTAAAGCGCATGCAAGTATCGTGAAAATTTAAAGAACGATGTCATTTAGCGAGATACAGCGTTCTGTACTGTAATAAGTTGGTTAGAAACTGTGAGGTCAAGCAAATATCGTAATTGTGAACGAAACAGTGTAATTGAGCGTATTTAGTACAAGTGCGAATGTTAGGTTCGGTTGAGATATCAACCGTCGTAATACCGCATTAAACAATGTCACTTAGTGAGCTGTAGTGTTTTTCAACATTACAAGTCGGGAACTACGATATCTAATGTGAAAGCGCATGAAACCGTCGTAATCTTGTAGAAAACATTGTAAAGTTGCAAGTAAAACGTTTTCTAACGATAGAAGTGCGAAGGTTAGCTTGAGTTATGTTAGTTTAAGCTATGTAGCGTCGTGAAGCTACCAAAAACGACGTCATCTAACGAGATAGTGTTGTTTTATTGCGAGTATAAAACTGCGATAGGTGAAATGTTGTGAATGCACACAAAACGGCATGAACAAGCCAAATACTGCGTGTTCTACCGTTACAAGTGCAAAACTGCTATATTGTGATATTCTCGTTAAAGCGCATGCAAGCATCGTGAAACCTTAAAGAACAATGTCATTTAGCGAGATACAGCGTTCTGTACTGTAATAAGTTGGTTAGAAACTGTGAGGTCAAGAAATATCGTAATTGTGAACGAAGCAGTGTAATTGAGCGTATTTAGTACAAGTGCGAATGTTAGGTTCGGTTGAGATATCAACCGTCGTAAAACCGCATTAAACAATGTCACTTAGTGAGCTGTAGTGTTTTTCACCATTACAAGTCGGGAACTGCGATATCTAATGTGAAAGCGCATGAAACCGTCGTAATCTTGTAGAAAACATTGTAAAGTAGCGAATAAAACGTTTTCTAACGATAGAAGTGCGAAGGTTAGCTTGAGTTATGTTAGTTTAAGCTATGTAGCGTCGTGAAACTACCAAAAACGACGTCATCTAACGAGATAGTGTTGTTTTATTGCGAGTATTAAACTGCGATAGGTGAAATGTTGTGAATGCACACAAAACGGCATGAACAAGCCAAATACTGCGTGTTCTACCGTTACAAGTGCGAAACTGCTATATTGTGATATTCTCGTTAAAGCGCATGCAAGCATCGTGAAACCTTAAAGAACAATGTCATTTAGCGAGATACAGCGTTCTGTACTGCAATATGTTGGTGAAAAACTGTGAGGTTATGCAAATATCGTAATTGTGAACGAAACAGTGTAATAGAGCGTTTTTCAAAACAAGTACGAATGTTAGGTTAGGTTAAGATATGAACCGTCGTAAAACCGCATTAAACAATGTCACTTAGTGAGATGCAGTGTTTTTCACCATTACAAGTTGGGAACTGCGATATCTAATGTGAAAGCGCTTGCAAACGTCGTTAGGTTAGGTTAGGTGAGGTGAGGTGAGGTTAGGTTACGTTAGGTTAGGTTGGGTTAGGTTAGGTTAGGTTAGGTTATGTTAGGTTAGGTTGGGTTAGGTTAGGTTAGGTTACGTTAGGTTAAGGTATGAACCGTCGTAAAACCGCAATAAACAATGTCACTTAGTGAGATGCAGTGTTTTTCACCTTTACAAGTTGGGAACTGCGATATCTAATGTGAAAGCGCTTGAAACCGTCGTAATGTTGTAGAAAGCAATGTAAAGTAGCGAGTAAAACGTTTTCTAACGATAGAAGTGCGAAGGTTATGTAAGGTTGAGTTATGTTAGTTTAAGCTAGGTAGCGTCGTGAAACCACCAAAAACGACGTCATCTAACGAGATAGTGTTGTTTTAGTGCGAGTACGAAACTGCGATAGGTAAAATGTTGTGAAAGCACACAAAACGGCATGAACAAGCCAAATACTGCGTGTTGTACCTTTACAAGTGCGAAACTGCTATGTTGTGACATTCTCGGTAAAGCGCATGCAAGTATCGTGAAACCTTAAAGAACGATGTCATTTAGCGAGATACAGCGTTCTGTACTGTAATAAGTTGGTGAGAAACTGTGAGGTCAAGCAAATATCGAAATTGTGAACGAAACAGTGTAATTGAGCGTCTTTAGATACAAGTGCGAATGTTAGGTTAGGTTGACAAATCAACCGTCGTAAAACCGCATTAAACAATGTCACTTAGTGAGATGTAGTGTTTTTCAACATTACAAGTCGGGAACTACGATATCTAATGTGAAAGCGCATGAAACCGTCGTAATCTTGTAGAAAACATTGTAAAGTGGCGAGTAAAACGTTTTCTAACGATAGAAGTGCGAAGGTTAGGTTAGGTTAGGTTAGTTTAAGCTAGGTAGCGTCGTGAAACTACCAAAAACGACGTCATCTAACGAGATAGTGTTGTTTTATAGCGAGTATTAAGCTGCGATAGGTGAAATGTGAAAGCACACAAAACGGCATGAACAAGCCAAATACTGCGTGTTCTACCGTTACAAGTGCGAAACTGCTATATGTGATATTCTCGTTAAAGCGCATGCAAGCATCGTGAAACCTTAAAGAACAATGTCATTTAGCGAGATACAGCGTTCTGTACTGCAATAAGTTGGTGAAAAACTGTGAGGTTATGCAAATATCGTAATTGTGAACAAAACAGTGTAATAGAGCGTTTTTAGATACAAGTGCGAATGTTAGGTTAGGTTAAGATATGAACCGTCGTAAAACCGCATTAAACAATGTCAATTACTGAGATGCAGTGTTTTTCACCATTAAAAGTGGGGAACTGCGATATTTAATGTGAAAGCGCTTGCAACCGTCGTTAGGTTAGGTTAGGTTAGGTTAGGTTAGGTTAGGTTTGGTTAGGTTAGGTTAGGTTAGGTTAGGTTAGATTAGGTTAGGTTGGGTTGAGTTGGGTTAGGTTAGGTTAGGTTAGGTTAGGTTGGGTTAGGTTAGGTTAGGTTACGTTAGGTTAGGTTAGGTTACGTTAGGTTAGGTTAGGTTAGGTTACGTTAGGTTAGGTTAGGTTAGGTAAGGATAATTTGGTTAGGTTAGGTAAGGTTAGGTTAGGTTAGGTTAGGTTGGGTTGGGTGTTGTTGGGTTGGGTTGGGTTGGGTTGGGTTAGGTTGGGTTAGGTTAGGTTAGGTTACGTTAGGTTAGGTTAGGTTACGTTAGGTTATGTTAGGTTAGGTTAGGTTACGTTAGGTTAGGTTAGGTCAGGTAAGGTTAGGTTACGTTAGAATAGGTTAGGTTAGGTTACGTTAGGTTAGGTTAAGTTAGGTTAGGTTAGGTTTGGTTAGGTTAGGTTAGGTTAGCTTAGGTTAGGTTAGGTTGGGTTGGGTTGGGTTAGGTTGGGTTAGGTTAGGTTAGGTTAGGTTAGGTTGGGTTAGGTTAGGTTAGTTTAGGTTAGGTTAGGTTAGGTTAGGTTGGGTTGGGTTGGGTTAGGTTAGGTTAGGTTAGGTTAGGTTAGGTTAAGGTATGAACCGTCGTAAAACCGCATTAAACAATGTCACTTAGTGAGATGCAGTGTTTTTCACCATTACAAGTCGGGAACTGCGATATCTAATGTGAAAGCGCTTGCAAACGTCGTTAGGTTAGGTTAGGTTAGGTTAGGTTAGGTTACGTTAGGTTAGGTTAGGTTAGGTTACGTTAGGTTAGGTTAGGTTAGGTTTGGTTAGGTTAGGTTAGGTTAGGTTAGGTTAGGGTATGTTAGGTAAGGTTTGGTTAGGTTAGGTTAGGTTAGGTTGGTTTAGGTAAGGTTAGGTTAGGTTAAGATATGAACCGCGCTAAAACCGCATTAAACAATGTCACTTAGTGAGATGCTGTGTTTTTCACCATTACAAGTCGGGAACTGCGATATCTAATGTGAAAGCGCATGAAACCGTCGTAATCTTGTAGAAAACATTGTAAAGTAGCGAATAAAACGTTTTCTAACGATAGAAGTGCGAAGGTTCGGTTAGTTTGAGCTAGGTAGCGTCGTGAAACCACCAAAAACGATGTCATCTAACGAGATAGTGTTGTTTTATTGCGAGTACGAAACTGCGATAGGTGAAATATTGGGAAAGCACACAAAATGGCATGAACTAGCCAGATACTGCGTCTTGTGCCGTTACAAGTGCGAAACTGCTTTATTAAGATATTCTCGTTAAAGCGCATGCAAGCGAGATACAGCGTTCTGTACTGTAATAAGTTGGTGAGAAACTGTGAGGTCAAGCAAATATCGTAATTGTGAACGAAACAGTGTAATTGAGCGTATTTAGATACAAGTGCGAATGTTAGGTTAGGTTGAGATATCAACCGTCGTAAAACCGCATTAAACAATGTCACTTAGTGAGATGTAGTGTTTTTCAACATTACAAGTCGGGAACTACGATATCTAATGTGAAAGCGCATGAAACCGTCGTAATCTTGTAGAAAACATTGTAAAGTTGCGAGTAAAACGTTTTCTAACGATAGAAGTGCGAAGGTTAGCTTGAGTTATGTTAGTTTAAGCTATGTAGCGTCGTGAAACTACCAAAAACGACGTCATCTAACGAAATAGTGTTGTTTTATTGCGAGTAATAAACTGCGATAGGTGAAATGTTGTGAATGCACACAAAACGGCATGAACAAGCCAAATACTGCGTGTTCTACCGTTACAAGTGCGAAACTGCTATATTGTGATATTCCCGTTAAAGCGCATGCAAGCATCGTGAAACCTTAAAAAACAATGTCATTTAGCGAGATACAGCGTTCTGTACTGCAATGATTTGGTGAAAAACTGTGAGGTTATGCAAATATCGTAATTGTGAACGAAACAGTGTAATAGAGCGTTTTTCAATACAAGTACGAATGTTAGGTTAGGTTAAGATATGAACCGTCGTAAAACCGCATTAAACAATGTCACTTAGTGAGATGCAGTGTTTTTCACCATTACAAGTTGGGAACTGCGATATCTAATGTGAAAGCGCTTGCAAACGTCGTTAGGTTAGGTTAGGTGAGGTGAGGTGAGGTTAGGTTACGTTAGGTTAGGTTGGGTTAGGTTAGGTTAGGATAGGTTATGTTAGGTTAGGTTGGGTTAGGTTAGGTTAGGTTACGTTAGGTTAAGGTATGAACCGTCGTAAAACCGCAATAAACAATGTCACTTAGTGAGATGCAGTGTTTTTCACCTTTACAAGTTGGGAACTGCGATATCTAATGTGAAAGCGCTTGAAACCGTCGTAATGTTGTAGAAAGCAATGTAAAGTAGCGAGTAAAACGTTTTCTAACGATAGAAGTGCGAAGGTTATGTTAGGTTGAGTTATGTTAGTTTAAGCTAGGTAGCGTCGTGAAACCACCAAAAACGACGTCATCTAACGAGATAGTGTTGTTTTATTGCGAGTACGAAACTGCGATAGGTAAAATGTTGTGAAAGCACACAAAACGGCATGAACAAGCCAAATACTGCGTGTTGTACCTTTACAAGTGCGAAACTGCTATGTTGTGACATTCTCGGTAAAGCGCATGCAAGTATCGTGAAACCTTAAAGAACGATGTCATTTAGCGAGATACAGCGTTCTGTACTGTAATAAGTTGGTGAGAAACTGTGAGGTCAAGCAAATATCGAAATTGTGAACGAAACAGTGTAATTGAGCGTCTTTAGATACAAGTGCGAATGTTAGGTTAGGTTGACAAATCAACCGTCGTAAAACCGCATTAAACAATGTCACTTAGTGAGATGTAGTGTTTTTCAACATTACAAGTCGGGAACTACGATATCTAATGTGAAAGCGCATGAAACCGTCGTAATCTTGTAGAAAACATTGTAAAGTTGCGAGTAAAACGTTTTCTAACGATAGAAGTGCGAAGGTTAGGTTAGGTTAGGTTAGTTTAAGCTAGGTAGCGTCGTGAAACTACCAAAAACGACGTCATCTAACGAGATAGTGTTGTTTTATAGCGAGTATTAAACTGCGATAGGTGAAACGTTGTGAATGCACACAAAACGGCATGAACAAGCCAAATACTGCGTGTTCTACCGTTACAAGTGCGAAACTGCTATATTGTGATATTCTCGTTAAAGCGCATGCAAGCATCGTGAAACCTTAAAGAACAATGTCATTTAGCGAGATACAGCGTTCTGTACTGCAATAAGTTGGTGAAAAACTGTGAGGTTATGCAAATATCGTAATTGTGAACGAAACAGTGTAATAGAGCGTTTTTCAATACAAGTACGAATGTTAGGTTAGGTTAAGATATGAACCGTCGTAAAACCGCATTAAACAATGTCACTTAGTGAGATGCAGTGTTTTTCACCATTACAAGTTGGGAACTGCGATATCTAATGTGAAAGCGCTTGCAAACGTCGTTAGGTTAAGTTAGGTTAGGTTAGGTTAGGTTACGTTAGGTTAGGTTTGGTTAGGTTAGGTTAGGTTAGGTTATGTTAGGTTAGGTTGGGTTAGGTTAGGTTAAGTTACGTTAGGTTAAGGTATGAACCGTCGTAAAACCGCAATAAACAATGTCACTTAGTGAGATGCAGTGTTTTTCACCTTTACAAGTTGGGAACTTCGATATCTAATGTGAAAGCGCTTGAAACCGTCGTAATGTTGTAGAAAGCAATGTAAAGTAGCGAGTAAAACGTTTTCTAACGATAGAAGTGCGAAGGTTATGTTAGGTTGAGTTAGGTTAGTTTAAGCTAGGTAGCGTCGTGAAACTACCAAAAACGACGTCATCTAACGAGATAGTGTTGTTTTATAGCGAGTATTAAACTGCGATAGGTGAAATGTTGTGAAAGCACACAAAACGGCATGAACAAGCCAAATACTGCGTGTTCTACCGTTACAAGTGCGAAACTGCTATATGTGATATTCTCGTTAAAGCGCATGCAAGCATCGTGAAACCTTAAAGAACAATGTCATTTAGCGAGATACAGCGTTCTGTACTGCAAGAAGTTGGTGAAAAACTGTGAGGTTATGCAAATATCGTAATTGTGAACAAAACAGTGTAATAGAGCGTTTTTAGATACAAGTGCGAATGTTAGGTTAGGTTAAGATATGAACCGTCGTAAAACCGCATTAAACAATGTCAATTACTGAGATGCAGTGTTTTTCACCATTAAAAGTGGGGAACTGCGATATTTAATGTGAAAGCGCTTGCAACCGTCGTTAGGTTAGGTTAGGTTAGGTTAGGTTAGGTTTGGTTAGGTTAGGTTAGGTTAGGTTAGGTTAGGTTGGGTTGAGTTGGGTTAGGTTAGGTTAGGTTAGGTTAGGTTGGGTTAGGTCAGGTTAGGTTAGGTTAGGTTAGGTTACGTTAGGTTAGGTTAGGTTAGGTTACGTTAGGTTAGGTTAGGTTAGGTAAGGATAATTTGGTTAGGTTAGGTAAGGTTAGGTTAAGTTAGGTTAGGTTGGGTTGGGTGTTGTTGGGTTGGGTTGGGTTGGGTTAGGTTGGGTTAGGTTAGGTTAGGTTACGTTAGGTTAGGTTAGGTTAGGTTACGTTAGGTTATGTTAGGTTAGGTTAGGTTACGTTAGGTTAGGTTAGGTTAGGTAAGGTTAGGTTACGTTAGAATAGGTTAGGTTAGGTTACGTTAGGTTAGGTTAAGTTAGGTTAGGTTAGGTTAGGTTAGGTTAGGTTGGGTTGGGTTGGGTTAGGTTGGGTTAGGTTAGGTTAGGTTAGGTTGGGTTAGGTTAGTTTAGGTTAGGTTAGGTTAGGTTAGGTTGGGTTGGGTGGGGTTAGGTTAGGTTAGGTTAGGTAAGGTTAGGTTAGGTTAGGTTAGGTTAGGTTAAGGTATGAACCGTCGTAAAACCGCATTAAACAATGTCACTTAGTGAGATGCAGTGTTTTTCACCTTTACAAGTTGGGAACTGTGATATCTAATGTGAAAGCGCTTGAAACCGTCGTAATGTTGTAGAAAGCAATGTAAAGTAGCGAATAAAACGTTTTCTAACGATAGAAGTGCGAAGGTTAGCTTGAGTTATGTTAGTTTAAGCTATGTAGCGTCATGAAACTACCAAAAACGACGTCATCTAACGAGATAGTGTTGTTTTATTGCGAGTATTAAACTGCGATAGGCGAAATGTTGTGAATGCACACAAAACGGCATGAACAAGCCAAATACTGCGTGTTCTACCGTTACAAGTGCGAAACTGCTATATTGTGATATTCTCGTTAAAGCGCATGCAAGCATCGTGAAACCTTGAAGAACAATGTCATTTAGCGAGATACAGCGTTCTGTACTGCAATATGTTGGTGAAAAACTGTGAGGTTATGCAAATATCGTAATTGTGAACGAAACAGTGTAATAGAGCGTTTTTCAATACAAGTACGAATGTTAGGTTAGGTTAAGATATGAACCGTCGTAAAACCGCATTAAACAATGTCACTTAGTGAGATGCAGTGTTTTTCACCATTACAAGTTGGGAACTGCGATATCTAATGTGAAAGCGCTTGCAAACGTCGTTAGGTTAGGTTAGGTTAGGTTACGTTAGGTTAGGTTTGGTTAGGTTAGGTTAGGTTAGGTTATGTTAGGTTAGGTTGGGTTAGGTTAGGTTAGGTTACGTTAGGTTAAGGTATGAACCGTCGTAAAACCGCAATAAACAATGTCACTTAGTGAGATGCAGTGTTTTTCACCTTTACAAGTTGGGAACTGCGATATCTAATGTGAAAGCGCTTGAAACCGTCGTAATGTTGTAGAAAGCAATGTAAAGTAGCGAGTAAAACATTTTCTAACGATAGAAGTGCGAAGGTTATGTTAGGTTGAGTTATGTTAGTTTAAGCTAGGTAGCGTGGTGAAACCACCAAAAACGACGTCATCTAACGAGATAATGTTTTATAGCGAATATTAAACTGCGATAGGTGAAATGTTGTGAAAGCACACAAAACGGCATGAACAAGCCAAATACTGCGTGTTCTACCGTTACAAGTGCGAAACTGCTATATTGTGATATTCTCGTTAAAGCGCATGCAAGTATCGTGAAACCTTAAAGAACGATGTCATTTAGCGAGATACAGCGTTCTGTACTGCAATAAGTTGGTGAAAAACTGTGAGGTTATGCAAATATCGTAATTGTGAACGAAACAGTGTAATAGAGCGTTTTTTAGTACAAGTGCGAATGTTAGGTTAGGTTAAGGTATGAACCGTCGTAAAACCGCATTAAACAATGTCACTTAGTGAGATGCTGTGTTTTTCACCATTACAAGTCGGGAACTGCAATATCTAATGTGAAAGCGCATGAAACCGTCGTAATCTTGTAGAAAACATTGTAAAGTAGCGAATAAAACGTTTTCTAACGATAGAAGTGCGAGGGTTCGGTTAGTTTGAGCTAGGTAGCGTCGTGAAACCACCAAAAACGATGTCATCTAACGAGATAGTGTTGTTTTATTGCGAGTACGAAACTGCGATAGGTGAAATATTGGGAAAGCACACAAAATGGCATGAACTAGCCAGATACTGCGTCTTGTGCCGTTACAAGTGCGAAACTGCTTTATTGTGATATTCTCGTTAAAGCGCATGCAAGTATCGTGAAAATTTAAAGAACGATGTCATTTAGCGAGATACAGCGTTCTGTACTGTAATAAGTTGGTTAGAAACTGTGAGGTCAAGCAAATATCGTAATTGTGAACGAAACAGTGTAATTGAGCGTATTTAGTACAAGTGCGAATGTTAGGTTCGGTTGAGATATCAACCGTCGTAAAACCGCATTAAACAATGTCACTTAGTGAGCTGTAGTGTTTTTCAACATTACAAGTCGGGAACTACGATATCTAATGTGAAAGCGCATGAAACCGTCGTAATCTTGTAGAAAACATTGTAAAGTTGCGAGTAAAACGTTTTCTAACGATAGAAGTGCGAAGGTTAGCTTGAGTTATGTTAGTTTAAGCTATGTAGCGTCGTGAAGCTACCAAAAACGACGTCATCTAACGAGATAGTGTTGTTTTATTGCGAGTATAAAACTGCGATAGGTGAAATGTTGTGAATGCACACAAAACGGCATGAACAAGCCAAATACTGCGTGTTCTACCGTTACAAGTGCAAAACTGCTATATTGTGATATTCTCGTTAAAGCGCATGCAAGCATCGTGAAACCTTAAAGAACAATGTCATTTAGCGAGATACAGCGTTCTGTACTGTAATAAGTTGGTTAGAAACTGTGAGGTCAAGCAAATATCGTAATTGTGAACGAAGCAGTGTAATTGAGCGTATTTAGTACAAGTGCGAATGTTAGGTTCGGTTGAGATATCAACCGTCGTAAAACCGCATTAAACAATGTCACTTAGTGAGCTGTAGTGTTTTTCACCATTACAAGTCGGGAACTGCGATATCTAATGTGAAAGCGCATGAAACCGTCGTAATCTTGTAGAAAACATTGTAAAGTAGCGAATAAAACGTTTTCTAACGATAGAAGTGCGAAGGTTAGCTTGAGTTATGTTAGTTTAAGCTATGTAGCGTCGTGAAACTACCAAAAACGACGTCATCTAACGAGATAGTGTTGTTTTATTGCGAGTATTAAACTGCGATAGGTGAAATGTTGTGAATGCACACAAAACGGCATGAACAAGCCAAATACTGCGTGTTCTACCGTTACAAGTGCGAAACTGCTATATTGTGATATTCTCGTTAAAGCGCATGCAAGCATCGTGAAACCTTAAAGAACAATGTCATTTAGCGAGATACAGCGTTCTGTACTGCAATATGTTGGTGAAAAACTGTGAGGTTATGCAAATATCGTAATTGTGAACGAAACAGTGTAATAGAGCGTTTTTCAATACAAGTACGAATGTTAAGTTAGGTTAAGATAAGAACCGTCGTAAAACCGCATTAAACAATGTCACTTAGTGAGATGCAGTGTTTTTCACCATTACAAGTTGGGAACTGCGATATCTAATGTGAAAGCGCTTGCAACCGTCGTTAGGTTAGGTTAGGTTAGGTTAGGTTAGGTTAGGTTAGGTTAGGTTTGGTTAGGTTAGGTTAGGTTAGGTTAGATTAGGTTAGGTTGGGTTGAGTTGGGTTAGGTTAGGTTAGGTTAGGTTAGGTTAGGTTGGGTTAGGTTAGGTTAGGTTACGTTAGGTTAGGTTAGGTTACGTTAGGTTAGGTTAGGTTAGGTTACGTTAGGTTAGGTTAGGTTAGGTAAGGATAATTTGGTTAGGTTAGGTAAGGTTAGGTTAGGTTAGGTTAGGTTGGGTTGGGTGTTGTTGGGTCGGGTTGGGTTGGGTTGGGTTAGGTTGGGTTAGGTTAGGTTAGGTTACGTTAGGTTAGGTTAGGTTAGGTTACGTTAGGTTATGTTAGGTTAGGTTAGGTTACGTTAGGTTAGGTTAGCTCAGGTAAGGTTAGGTTACGTTAGAATAGGTTAGGTTAGGTTACGTTAGGTTAGGTTAAGTTAGGTTAGGTTAGGTTTGGTTAGGTTAGGTTAGGTTAGCTTAGGTTAGGTTAGGTTGGGTTGGGTTGGGTTAGGTTGGGTTAGGTTAGGTTAGGTTAGGTTAGGTTGGGTTAGGTTAGTTTAGGTTAGGTTAGGTTAGGTTAGGTTGGGTTAGGTTGGGTTAGGTTAGGTTAGGTTGGTTTAGGTAAGGTTAGGTTATGTTGAGATATCAACCGTCGTAAAACCGCATTAAACAATGTCACT
This sequence comes from Rhipicephalus microplus, assembly GCF_043290135.1. Taxonomy (NCBI): domain Eukaryota; kingdom Metazoa; phylum Arthropoda; class Arachnida; order Ixodida; family Ixodidae; genus Rhipicephalus; species Rhipicephalus microplus. The sequence continues at coordinate 1,051,002 of NW_027464627.1, read as the reverse complement.
TAGTGAGATGTAGTGTTTTTCAACATTACAAGTCGGGAACTACGATATCTAATGTGAAAGCGCATGAAACCGTCGTAATCTTGTAGAAAACATTGTAAAGTTGCGAGTAAAACGTTTTCTAACGATAGAAGTGCGAAGGTTAGCTTGAGTTATGTTAGTTTAAGCTATGTAGCGTCGTGAAACTACCAAAAACGACGTCATCTAACGAAATAGTGTTGTTTTATTGCGAGTATTAAACTGCGATAGGTGAAATGTTGTGAATGCACACAAAACGGCATGAACAAGCCAAATACTGCGTGTTCTACCGTTACAAGTGCGAAACTGCTATATTGTGATATTCCCGTTAAAGCGCATGCAACCATCGTGAAACCTTAAAAAAACAATGTCATTTAGCGAGATACAGCGTTCTGTACTGCAATGAGTTGGTGAAAAACTGTGAGGTTATGCAAATATCGTAATTGTGAACGAAACAGTGTAATAGAGCGTATTTCAATACAAGTACGAATGTTAGGTTAGGTTAAGATATGAACCGTCGTAAAACCGCATTAAACAATGTCACTTAGTGAGATGCAGTGTTTTTCACCATTACAAGTTGGGAACTGCGATATCTAATGTGAAAGCGCTTGCAAACGTCGTTAGGTTAGGTTAGGTGAGGTGAGGTGAGGTTAGGTTACGTTAGGTTAGGTTGGGTTAGGTTAGGTTTGGTTAGGTTATGTTAGGTTAGGTTGGGTTAGGTTAGGTTAGGTTACGTTAGGTTAAGGTATGAACCGTCGTAAAACCGCAATAAACAATGTCACTTAGTGAGATGCAGTGTTTTTCACTTTTACAAGTTGGGAACTGCAATATCTAATGTGAAAGCGCTTGAAACCGTCGTAATGTTGTAGAAAGCAATGTAAAGTAGCGAGTAAAACGTTTTCTAACGATAGAAGTGCGAAGGTTATGTTAGGTTGAGTTATGTTAGTTTAAGCTAGGTAGCGTCGTGAAACCACCAAAAACGACGTCATCTAACGAGATAGTGTTGTTTTATAGCGAGTATTAGGCTGCGATAGGTGAAATGTTGTGAAAGCACACAAAACGGCATGAACAAGCCAAATACTGCGTGTTCTACCGTTACAAGTGCGAAACTGCTATATGTGATATTCTCGTTAAAGCGCATGCAAGCATCGTGAAACCTTAAAGAACAATGTCATTTAGCGAGATACAGCGTTCTGTACTGCAATAAGTTGGTGAAAAACTGTGAGGTTATGCAAATATCGTAATTGTGAACAAAACAGTGTAATAGAGCGTTTTTAGATACAAGTGCGAATGTTAGGTTAGGTTAAGATATGAACCGTCGTAAAACCGCATTAAACAATGTCAATTACTGAGATGCAGTGTTTTTCACCATTAAAAGTGGGGAACTGCGATATTTAATGTGAAAGCGCTTGCAACCGTCGTTAGGTTAGGTTAGGTTAGGTTAGGTTAGGTTAGGTTTGGTTAGGTTAGGTTAGATTAGGTTAGGTTGGGTTGAGTTGGGTTAGGTTAGGTTAGGTTAGGTTAGGTTGGGTTAGGTTAGGTTAGGTTACGTTAGGTTAGGTTAGGTTACGTTAGGTTAGGTTAGGTTACGTTAGGTTAGATTAGGTTAGGTAAGGATAATTTGGTTAGGTTAGGTAAGGTTAGGTTAGGTTAGGTTAGGTTGGGTTGGGTGTTGTTGGGTTGGGTTGGGTTGGGTTGGGTTAGGTTGGGTTAGGTTAGGTTAGGTTACGTTAGGTTAGGTTAGGTTAGGTTACGTTAGGTTATGTTAGGTTAGGTTAGGTTACGTTAGGTTAGGTTAGGTCAGGTAAGGTTAGGTTACGTTAGAATAGGTTAGGTTAGGTTACGTTAGGTTAGGTTAAGTTAGGTTAGGTTAGGTTTGGTTAGGTTAGGTTAGGTTAGCTTAGGTTAGGTTAGGTTGGGTTGGGTTGGGTTAGGTTGGGTTAGGTTAGGTTAGGTTAGGTTAGGTTGGGTTAGGTTAGTTTAGGTTAGGTTAGGTTAGGTTGGGTTGGGTTGGTTTAGGTTAGGTTAGGTTAGGTTAGGTTAGGTTAAGGTATGAACCGTCGTAAAACCGCAATAAACAATGTCACTTAGTGAGATGCTGTGTTTTTCACCATTACAAGTCGGTAACTGTGATATCTAATGTGAAAGCGCATGAAACCGTCGTAATCTTGTAGAAAACATTGTAAAGCAGCGAATAAAACGTTTTCTAACAAAAGAAGTGCGAAGGTTAGGTTAGTTTAAGCTAGGTAGCGTCGTGAAACTACCCAAAACGACGTCATCTAACGAGATAGTGTTGTTTTATTGCGAGTACGAAACTGCGATAGGTGAAATGTTGTGAAAGAAACAAAACGGCATGAACTAGCCAGATACTGCGTCTTGTGCCGTTACAAGTGCGAAACTGCTTTATTGTGATATTCTCGTTAAAGCGCATGCAAGCGAGATACAGCGTTCTGTACTGTAATAAGTTGGTGAGAAACTGTGAGGTCAAGCAAATATCGTAATTGTGAACGAAACAGTGTAATTGAGCGTATTTAGATACAAGTGCGAATGTTAGGTTAGGTTGAGATATCAACCGTCGTAAAACCGCATTAAACAATGTCACTTAGTGAGATGTAGTGTTTTTCAACATTACAAGTCGGGAACTACGATATCTAATGTGAAAGCGCATGAAACCGTCGTAATCTTGTAGAAAACATTGTAAAGTTGCGAGTAAAACGTTTTCTAACGATAGAAGTGCGAAGGTTAGCTTGAGTTATGTTAGTTTAAGCTATGTAGCGTCGTGGAACTACCAAAAACGACGTCATCTAACGAAATAGTGTTGTTTTATTGCGAGTAATAAACTGCGATAGGTGAAATGTTGTGAATGCACACAAAACGGCATGAACAAGCCAAATACTGCGTGTTCTACCGTTACAAGTGCGAAACTGCTATATTGTGATATTCCCGTTAAAGCGCATGCAAGCATCGTGAAACCTTAAAAAACAATGTCATTTAGCGAGATACAGCGTTCTGTACTGCAATGATTTGGTGAAAAACTGTGAGGTTATGCAAATATCGTAATTGTGAACGAAACAGTGTAATAGAGCGTTTTTCAATACAAGTACGAATGTTAGGTTAGGTTAAGATATGAACCGTCGTAAAACCGCATTAAACAATGTCACTTAGTGAGATGCAGTGTTTTTCACCATTACAAGTTGGGAACTGCGATATCTAATGTGAAAGCGCTTGCAAACGTCGTTAGGTTAGGTTAGGTGAGGTGAGGTGAGGTTAGGTTACGTTAGGTTAGGTTGGGTTAGGTTAGGTTAGGTTAGGTTATGTTAGGTTAGGTTGGGTTAGGTTAGGTTAGGTTACGTTAGGTTAAGGTATGAACCGTCGTAAAACCGCAATAAACAATGTCACTTAGTGAGATGCAGTGTTTTTCACCTTTACAAGTTGGGAACTGCGATATCTAATGTGAAAGCGCTTGAAACCGTCGTAATGTTGTAGAAAGCAATGTAAAGTAGCGAGTAAAACGTTTTCTAACGATAGAAGTGCGAAGGTTATGTTAGGTTGAGTTATGTTAGTTTAAGCTAGGTAGCGTCGTGAAACCACCAAAAACGACGTCATCTAACGAGATAGTGTTGTTTTATTGCGAGTACGAAACTGCGATAGGTAAAATGTTGTGAAAGCACACAAAACGGCATGAACAAGCCAAATACTGCGTGTTGTACCTTTACAAGTGCGAAACTGCTATGTTGTGACATTCTCGGTAAAGCGCGTGCAAGTATCGTGAAACCTTAAAGAACGATGTCATTTAGCGAGATACAGCGTTCTGTACTGTAATAAGTTGGTGAGAAACTGTGAGGTCAAGCAAATATCGAAATTGTGAACGAAACAGTGTAATTGAGCGTCTTTAGATACAAGTGCGAATGTTAGGTTAGGTTGACAAATCAACCGTCGTAAAACCGCATTAAACAATGTCACTTAGTGAGATGTAGTGTTTTTCAACATTACAAGTCGGGATCTACGATATCTAATGTGAAAGCGCATGAAACCGTCGTAATCTTGTAGAAAACATTGTAAATTGGCGAGTAAAACGTTTTCTAACGATAGAAGTGCGAAGGTTAGGTTAGGTTAGGTTAGTTTAAGCTAGGTAGCGTCGTGAAACTACCAAAAACGACGTCATCTAACGAGATAGTGTTGTTTTATAGCGAGTATTAAACTGCGATAGGTGAAACGTTGTGAATGCACACAAAACGGCATGAACAAGCCAAATACTGCGTGTTCTACCGTTACAAGTGCGAAACTGCTATATTGTGATATTCTCGTTAAAGCGCATGCAAGCATCGTGAAACCTTAAAGAACAATGTCATTTAGCGAGATACAGCGTTCTGTACTGCAATAAGTTGGTGAAAAACTGTGAGGTTATGCAAATATCGTAATTGTGAACGAAACAGTGTAATAGAGCGTTTTTCAATACAAGCACGAATGTTAGGTTAGGTTAAGATATGAACCGTCGTAAAACCGCATTAAACAATGTCACTTAGTGAGATGCAGTGTTTTTCACCATTACAAGTTGGGAACTGCGATATCTAATGTGAAAGCGCTTGCAAACGTCGTTAGGTTAAGTTAGGTTAGGTTAGGTTAGGTTACGTTAGGTTAGGTTTGGTTAGGTTAGGTTAGGTTAGGTTATGTTAGGTTAGGTTGGGTTAGGTTAGGTTAAGTTACGTTAGGTTAAGGTATGAACCGTCGTAAAACCGCAATAAACAATGTCACTTAGTGAGATGCAGTGTTTTTCACCTTTACAATTTGGGAACTTCGATATCTAAAGTGAAAGCGCTTGAAACCGTCGTAATGTTGTAGAAAGCAATGTAAAGTAGCGAGTAAAACGTTTTCTAACGATAGAAGTGCGAAGGTTATGTTAGGTTGAGTTAGGTTAGTTTAAGCTAGGTAGCGTCGTGAAACTACCAAAAAGGACGTCATCTAACGAGATAGTGTTGTTTTATAGCGAGTATTAAACTGCGATAGGTGAAATGTTGTGAAAGCACACAAAACGGCATGAACAAGCCAAATACTGCGTGTTCTACCGTTACAAGTGCGAAACTGCTATATGTGATATTCTCGTTAAAGCGCATGCAAGTATCGTAAAACCTTAAAGAACAATGTCATTTAGCGAGATACAGCGTTCTGTACTGCAATAAGTTGGTGAAAAATTGTGAGGTTATGCAAATATCGTAATTGTGAACAAAACAGTGTAATAGAGCGTTTTTAGATACAAGTGCGAATGTTAGGTTAGGTTAAGATATGAACCGTCGTAAAACCGCATTAAACAATGTCAATTACTGAGATGCAGTGTTTTTCACCATTAAAAGTGGGGAACTGCGATATTTAATGTGAAAGCGCTTGCAACCGTCGTTAGGTTAGGTTAGGTTAGGTTAGGTTAGGTTAGGTTTGGTTAGGTTAGGTTAGGTTAGGTTAGGTTAGGTTAGGTTAGGTTGGGTTGAGTTGGGTTAGGTTAGGTTAGGTTAGGTTGGGTTAGGTCAGGTTAGGTTAGGTTAGGTTAGGTTACGTTAGGTTAGGTTAGGTTAGGTTACGTTAGGTTAGGTTAGGTTAGGTAAGGATAATTTGGTTAGGTTAGGTAAGGTTAGGTTAGGTTAGGTTAGGTTGGGTTGGGTGTTGTTGGGTTGGGTTGGGTTGGGTTAGGTTGGGTTAGGTTAGGTTAGGTTACGTTAGGTTAGGTTAGGTTAGGTTACGTTAGGTTATGTTAGGTTAGGTTAGGTTACGTTAGGTTAGGTTAGGTTAGGTAAGGTTAGGTTACGTTAGAATAGGTTACGTTAGGTTACGTTAGGTTAGGTTAAGTTAGGTTAGGTTAGGTTAGGTTAGGTTAGGTTGGGTTGGGTTGGGTTAGGTTGGGTTAGGTTAGGTTAGGTTAGGTTAGGTTGGGTTAGGTTAGTTTAGGTTAGGTTAGGTTAGGTTAGGTTGGGTTGGGTGGGGTTAGGTTAGGTTAGGTTAGGTAAGGTTAGGTTAGGTTAGGTTAGGTTAAGGTATGAACCGTCGTAAAACCGCATTAAACAATGTCACTTAGTGAGATGCAGTGTTTTTCACCTTTACAAGTTGGGAACTGTGATATCTAATGTGAAAGCGCTTGAAACCGTCGTAATGTTGTAGAAAGCAATGTAAAGTAGCGAATAAAACGTTTTCTAACGATAGAAGTGCGAAGGTTAGCTTGAGTTATGTTAGTTTAAGCTATGTAGCGTCGTGAAACTACCAAAAACGACGTCATCTAACGAGATAGTGTTGTTTTATTGCGAGTATTAAACTGCGATAGGTGAAATGTTGTGAATGCACACAAAACGGCATGAACAAGCCAAATACTGCGTGTTCTACCGTTACAAGTGCGAAACTGCTATATTGTGATATTCTCGTTAAAGCGCATGCAAGCATCGTGAAACCTTGAAGAACAATGTCATTTAGCGAGATACAGCGTTCTGTACTGCAATATGTTGGTGAAAAACTGTGAGGTTATGCAAATATCGTAATTGTGAACGAAACAGTGTAATAGAGCGTTTTTCAATACAAGTACGAATGTTAGGTTAGGTTAAGATATGAACCGTCGTAAAACCGCATTAAACAATGTCACTTAGTGAGATGCAGTGTTTTTCACCATTACAAGTTGGGAACTGCGATATCTAATGTGAAAGCGCTTGCAAACGTCGTTAGGTTAGGTTAGGTTAGGTTACGTTAGGTTAGGTTTGGTTAGGTTAGGTTAGGTTAGGTTAGGTTATGTTAGGTTAGGTTGGGTTAGGTTAGGTTAGGTTACGTTAGGTTAAGGTATGAACCGTCGTAAAACCGCAATAAACAATGTCACTTAGTGAGATGCAGTGTTTTTCACCTTTACAAGTTGGGAACTGCGATATCTAATGTGAAAGCGCTTGAAACCGTCGTAATGTTGTAGAAAGCAATGTAAAGTAGCGAGTAAAACATTTTCTAACGATAGAAGTGCGAAGGTTATGTTAGGTTGAGTTATGTTAGTTTAAGCTAGGTAGCGTGGTGAAACCACCAAAAACGACGTCATCTAACGAGATAATGTTTTATAGCGAGTATTAAACTGCGATAGGTGAAATGTTGTGAAAGCACACAAAACGGCATGAACAAGCCAAATACTGCGTGTTCTACCGTTACAAGTGCGAAACTGCTATATTGTGATATTCTCGTTAAAGCGCATGCAAGTATCGTGAAACCTTAAAGAACGATGTCATTTAGCGAGATACAGCGTTCTGTACTGCAATAAGTTGGTGAAAAACTGTGAGGTTATGCAAATATCGTAATTGTGAACGAAACAGTGTAATAGAGCGTTTTTTAGTACAAGTGCGAATGTTAGGTTAGGTTAAGGTATGAACCGTCGTAAAACCGCATTAAACAATGTCACTTAGTGAGATGCTGTGTTTTTCACCATTACAAGTCGGGAACTGCAATATCTAATGTGAAAGCGCATGAAACCGTCGTAATCTTGTAGAAAACATTGTAAAGTAGCGAATAAAACGTTTTCTAACGATAGAAGTGCGAAGGTTCGGTTAGTTTGAGCTAGGTAGCGTCGTGAAACCACCAAAAACGATGTCATCTAACGAGATAGTGTTGTTTTATTGCGAGTACGAAACTGCGATAGGTGAAATATTGGGAAAGCACACAAAATGGCATGAACTAGCCAGATACTGCGTCTTGTGCCGTTACAAGTGCGAAACTGCTTTATTGTGATATTCTCGTTAAAACGCATGCAAGTATCGTGAAAATTTAAAGAACGATGTCATTTAGCGAGATACAGCGTTCTGTACTGTAATAAGTTGGTTAGAAACTGTGAGGTCAAGCAAATATCGTAATTGTGAACAAAACAGTGTAATAGAGCGTTTTTAGATACAAGTGCGAATGTTAGGTTAGGTTAAGATATGAACCTTCGTAAAACCGCATTAAACAATGTCAATTACTGAGATGCAGTGTTTTTCAACATTACAAGTCGGGAACTACGATATCTAATGTGAAAGCGCATGAAACCGTCGTAATCTTGTAGAAAACATTGTAAAGTTGCGAGTAAAACGTTTTCTAACGATAGAAGTGCGAAGGTTATGTTAGGTTGAGTTATGTTAGTTTAAGCTAGGTAGCGTCGTGCAACTACCAAAAACAACGTCATCTAACGAGATAGTGTTGTTTTATTGCGAGTACGAAACTGCGATAGGTGAAATGTTGTGAAAGCACACAAAACGGCATGAACAAGCCAAATACTGCGTCTTGTGCCGTTACAAGTGCGAAACTGCTTTATTGTGATATTCTCGTTAAAGCGCATGCAAGCGAGATACAGCGTTCTGTACTGTAATAAGTTGGTGAGAAACTGTGAGGTCAAGCAAATATCGTAATTGTGAACGAAACAGTGTAATTGAGCGTATTTAGATACAAGTGCGAATGTTAGGTTAGGTTGAGATATCAACCGTCGTAAAACCGCATTAAACAATGTCACATAGTGAGATGTAGTGTTTTTCAACATTACAAGTCGGGAACTACGATATCTAATGTGAAAGCGCATGAAACCGTCGTAATCTTGTAGAAAACATTGTAAAGTTGCGAGTAAAACGTTTTCTAACGATAGAAGTGCGAAGGTTAGCTTGAGTTATGTTAGTTTAAGCTATGTAGCGTCGTGAAACTACCAAAAACGACGTCATCTAACGAAATAGTGTTGTTTTATTGCGAGTATTAAACTGCGATAGGTGAAATGTTGTGAATGCACACAAAACGGCATGAACAAGCCAAATACTGCGTGTTCTACCGTTACAAGTGCGAAACTGCTATATTGTGATATTCCCGTTAAAGCGCATGCAAGCATCGTGAAACCTTAAAAAACAATGTCATTTAGCGAGATACAGCGTTCTGTACTGCAATGAGTTGGTGAAAAACTGTGAGGTTATGCAAATATCGTAATTGTGAACGAAACAGTGTAATAGAGCGTTTTTCAATACAAGTACGAATGTTAGGTTAGGTTAAGATATGAACCGTCGTAAAACCGCATTAAACAATGTCACTTAGTGAGATGCAGTGTTTTTCACCATTACAAGTTGGGAACTGCGATATCTAATGTGAAAGCGCTTGCAAACGTCGTTAGGTTAGGTTAGGTGAGGTGAGGTGAGGTTAGGTTACGTTAGGTTAGGTTGGGTTAGGTTAGGTTAGGTTAGGTTATGTTAGGTTAGGTTGGGTTAGGTTAGGTTAGGTTACGTTAGGTTAAGGTATGAACCGTCGTAAAACCGCAATAAACAATGTCACTTAGTGAGATGCAGTGTTTTTCACCTTTACAAGTTGGGAACTGCGATATCTAATGTGAAAGCGCTTGAAACAGTCGTAATGTTGTAGAAAGCAATGTAAAGTAGCGAGTAAAACGTTTTCTAACGATAGAAGTGCGAAGGTTATGTTAGGTTGAGTTATGTTAGTTTAAGCTAGGTAGCGTCGTGAAACCACCAAAAACGACGTCATCTAACGAGATAGTGTTGTTTTATTGCGAGTACGAAACTGCGATAGGTAAAATGTTGTGAAAGCACACAAAACGGCATGAACAAGCCAAATACTGCGTGTTGTACCTTTACAAGTGCGAAACTGCTATGTTGTGACATTCTCGGTAAAGCGCATGCAAGTATCGTGAAACCTTAAAGAACGATGTCATTTAGCGAGATACAGCGTTCTGTACTGTAATAAGTTGGTGAGAAACTGTGAGGTCAAGCAAATATCGAAATTGTGAACGAAACAGTGTAATTGAGCGTCTTTAGATACAAGTGCGAATGTTAGGTTAGGTTGACAAATCAACCGTCGTAAAACCACATTAAACAATGTCACTTAGTGAGATGTAGTGTTTTTCAACATTACAAGTCGGGAACTACGATATCTAATGTGAAAGCGCATGAAACCGTCGTAATCTTGTAGAAAACATTGTAAATTGGCGAGTAAAACGTTTTCTAACGATAGAAGTGCGAAGGTTAGGTTAGGTTAGGTTAGTTTAAGCTAGGTAGCGTCATGAAACTACCAAAAACGACGTCATCTAACGAGATAGTGTTGTTTTATAGCGAGTATTAAACTGCGATAGGTGAAACGTTGTGAATGCACACAAAACGGCATGAACAAGCCAAATACTGCGTGTTCTACCGTTACAAGTGCGAAACTGCTATATTGTGATATTCTCGTTAAAGCGCATGCAAGCATCGTGAAACCTTAAAGAACAATGTCATTTAGCGAGATACAGCGTTCTGTACTGCAATAAGTTGGTGAAAAACTGTGAGGTTATGCAAATATCGTAATTGTGAACAAAACAGTGTAATAGAGCGTTTTTAGATACAAGTGCGAATGTTAGGTTAGGTTAAGATATGAACCTTCGTAAAACCGCATTAAACAATGTCAATTACTGAGATGCAGTGTTTTTCACCATTAAAAGTGGGGAACTGCGATATTTAATGTGAAAGCGCTTGCAACCGTCGTTAGGTTAGGTTAGGTTAGGTTAGGTTAGGTTAGGTTAGGTTTGGTTAGGTTAGGTTAGGTTAGATTAGGTTAGGTTGGGTTGAGTTGGGTTAGGTTAGGTTAGGTTAGGTTAGGTTGGGTTAGGTTAGGTTAGGTTACGTTAGGTTAGGTTAGGTTACGTTAGGTTAGGTTAGATTAGGTTACGTTAGGTTAGGTTATGTTAGGTAAGGATAATTTGGTTAGGTTAGGTAAGGTTAGGTTAGGTTAGGTTAGGTTGGGTTGGGTGTGGTTGGGTTGGGTTGGGTTGGGTTAGGTTGGGTTAGGTTAGGTTAGGTTACGTTAGGTTAGGTTACGTTAGGTTATGTTAGGTTAGGTTATGTTACGTTAGGTTAGGTTAGGTCAGGTAAGGTTAGGTTACGTTAGAATAGGTTAGGTTAGGTTACGTTAGGTTAGGTTAAGTTAGGTTAGGTTAGGTTTGGTTAGGTTAGGTTAGGTTAGGTTAGGTTAGGTTAGGTTAGGTTAGGTTGGGTTGGGTTGGGTTAGGTTAGGTTAGGTTAGGTTAGGTAAGGTTAGGTTAGGTTAGGTTAGGTTACGTTAGGTTAAGGTATGAACCGTCGTAAAACCGCATTGAACAATGTCACTTTGTGAGATGCAGGTTTTTTCACCTTTACAAGTTGGGAACTGCGATATCTAATGTGAAAGCGCTTGAAACCGTCGTAATGTTGTAGAAAGCAATGTAAAGTAGCGAGTAAAACGTTTTCTAACGATAGAAGTGCGAAGGTCATGTTAGGTTGAGTTATGTTAGTTTAAGCTAGGTAGCGTCGTGAAACTACCAAAAACAACGTCATCTAACGAGATAGTGTTGTTTTATTGCGAGTACGAAACTGCGATAGGTGAAATGTTGTGAAAGCACACAAAACGGCATGAACAAGCCAAATACTGCGTGTTGTACCGTTACAAGTGCGAAACTGCTATGTTGTGATATTCTCGTTAAAGCGCATGCAAGCATCGTGAAACCTTAAAGAACGATGTCATTTAGCGAGATACAGCGTTCTGTACTGCAATAAGTTGGTGAAAAACTGTGAGGTTATGCAAATATCCTAATTGTGAACGAAACAGTGTAATAGAGCGTTTTTTAGTACAAGTGCGAATGTTAGGTTAGGTTAAGATATGAAGCGTCGTAAAACCGCATTAAACAATGTCAATTACTGAGATGCAGTGTTTTTCACCATTAAAAGTGGGGAACTGCGATATTTAATGTGAAAGCGCTTGCAACCGTCGTTAGGTTAGGTTAGGTTAGGTTAGGTTAGGTTAGGTTTGGTTAGGTTAGGTTAGGTTAGGTTAGGTTAGGTTAGGTTAGGTTGGGTTGAGTTGGGTTAGGTTAGGTTAGGTTAGGTTGGGTTAGGTCAGGTTAGGTTAGGTTAGGTTAGGTTACGTTAGGTTAGGTTAGGTTAGGTTACGTTAGGTTAGGTTAGGTTAGGTAAGGATAATTTGGTTAGGTTAGGTAAGGTTAGGTTAGGTTAGGTTAGGTTGGGTTGGGTGTTGTTGGGTTGGGTTGGGTTGGGTTAGGTTGGGTTAGGTTAGGTTAGGTTACGTTAGGTTAGGTTAGGTTAGGTTACGTTAGGTTATGTTAGGTTAGGTTAGGTTACGTTAGGTTAGGTTAGGTTAGGTAAGGTTAGGTTACGTTAGAATAGGTTAGGTTAGGTTACGTTAGGTTAAGTTAGGTTAGGTTAGGTTAGGTTAGGTTAGGTTGGGTTGGGTTGGGTTAGGTTGGGTTAGGTTAGGTTAGGTTAGGTTGGGTTAGGTTAGTTTAGGTTAGGTTAGGTTAGGTTAGGTTGGGTTGGGTGGGGTTAGGTTAGGTTAGGTTAGGTAAGGTTAGGTTAGGTTAGGTTAGGTTAGGTTAAGGTATGAACCGTCGTAAAACCGCATTAAACAATGTCACTTAGTGAGATGCAGTGTTTTTCACCTTTACAAGTTGGGAACTGTGATATCTAATGTGAAAGCGCTTGAAACCGTCGTAATGTTGTAGAAAGCAATGTAAAGTAGCGAATAAAACGTTTTCTAACGATAGAAGTGCGAAGGTTAGCTTGAGTTATGTTAGTTTAAGCTATGTAGCGTCGTGAAACTACCAAAAACGACGTCATCTAACGAGATAGTGTTGTTTTATTGCGAGTATTAAACTGCGATAGGTGAAATGTTGTGAATGCACACAAAACGGCATGAACAAGCCAAATACTGCGTGTTCTACCGTTACAAGTGCGAAACTGCTATATTGTGATATTCTCGTTAAAGCGCATGCAAGCATCGTGAAACCTTGAAGAACAATGTCATTTAGCGAGATACAGCGTTCTGTACTGCAATATGTTGGTGAAAAACTGTGAGGTTATGCAAATATCGTAATTGTGAACGAAACAGTGTAATAGAGCGTTTTTCAATACAAGTACGAATGTTAGGTTAGGTTAAGATATGAACCGTCGTAAAACCGCATTAAACAATGTCACTTAGTGAGATGCAGTGTTTTTCACCATTACAAGTTGGGAACTGCGATATCTAATGTGAAAGCGCTTGCAAACGTCGTTAGGTTAGGTTAGGTTAGGTTACGTTAGGTTAGGTTTGGTTAGGTTAGGTTAGGTTAGGTTATGTTAGGTTAGGTTGGGTTAGGTTAGGTTAGGTTACGTTAGGTTAAGGTATGAACCGTCGTAAAACCGCAATAAACAATGTCACTTAGTGAGATGCAGTGTTTTTCACCTTTACAAGTTGGGAACTGCGATATCTAATGTGAAAGCGCTTGAAACCGTCGTAATGTTGTAGAAAGCAATGTAAAGTAGCGAGTAAAACATTTTCTAACGATAGAAGTGCGAAGGTTATGTTAGGTTGAGTTATGTTAGTTTAAGCTAGGTAGCGTGGTGAAACCACCAAAAACGACGTCATCTAACGAGATAATGTTTTATAGCGAGTATTAAACTGCGATAGGTGAAATGTTGTGAAAGCACACAAAACGGCATGAACAAGCCAAATACTGCGTGTTCTACCGTTACAAGTGCGAAACTGCTATATTGTGATATTCTCGTTAAAGCGCATGCAAGTATCGTGAAACCTTAAAGAACGATGTCATTTAGCGAGATACAGCGTTCTGTACTGCAATAAGTTGGTGAAAAACTGTGAGGTTATGCAAATATCGTAATTGTGAACGAAACAGTGTAATAGAGCGTTTTTTAGTACAAGTGCGAATGTTAGGTTAGGTTAAGGTATGAACCGTCGTAAAACCGCATTAAACAATGTCACTTAGTGAGATGCTGTGTTTTTCACCATTACAAGTCGGGAACTGCAATATCTAATGTGAAAGCGCATGAAACCGTCGTAATCTTGTAGAAAACATTGTAAAGTAGCGAATAAAACGTTTTCTAACGATAGAAGTGCGAAGGTTCGGTTAGTTTGAGCTAGGTAGCGTCGTGAAACCACCAAAAACGATGTCATCTAACGAGATAGTGTTGTTTTATTGCGAGTACGAAACTGCGATAGGTGAAATATTGGGAAAGCACACAAAATGGCATGAACTAGCCAGATACTGCGTCTTGTGCCGTTACAAGTGCGAAACTGCTTTATTGTGATATTCTCGTTAAAACGCATGCAAGTATCGTGAAAATTAAATGAACGATGTCATTTAGCGAGATACAGCGTTCTGTACTGTAATAAGTTGGTTAGAAACTGTGAGGTCAAGCAAATATCGTAATTGTGAACAAAACAGTGTAATAGAGCGTTTTTAGATACAAGTGCGAATGTTAGGTTAGGTTAAGATATGAACCTTCGTAAAACCGCATTAAACAATGTCAATTACTGAGATGCAGTGTTTTTCAACATTACAAGTCGGGAACTACGATATCTAATGTGAAAGCGCATGAAACCGTCGTAATCTTGTAGAAAACATTGTAAAGTTGCGAGTAAAACGTTTTCTAACGATAGAAGTGCGAAGGTTATGTTAGGTTGAGTTATGTTAGTTTATGCTAGGTAGCGTCGTGCAACTACCAAAAACAACGTCATCTAACGAGATAGTGTTGTTTTATTGCGAGTACGAAACTGCGATAGGTGAAATGTTGTGAAAGCACACAAAACGGCATGAACAAGCCAAATACTGCGTCTTGTGCCGTTACAAGTGCGAAACTGCTTTATTGTGATATTCTCGTTAAAGCGCATGCAAGCGAGATACAGCGTTCTGTACTGTAATAAGTTGGTGAGAAACTGTGAGGTCAAGCAAATATCGTAATTGTGAACGAAACAGTGTAATTGAGCGTATTTAGATACAAGTGCGAATGTTAGGTTAGGTTGAGATATCAACCGTCGTAAAACCGCATTAAACAATGTCACATAGTGAGATGTAGTGTTTTTCAACATTACAAGTCGGGAACTACGATATCTAATGTGAAAGCGCATGAAACCGTCGTAATCTTGTAGAAGACATTGTAAAGTTGCGAGTAAAACGTTTTCTAACGATAGAAGTGCGAAGGTTAGCTTGAGTTATGTTAGTTTAAGCTATGTAGCGTCGTGAAGCTACCAAAAACGACGTCATCTAACGAGATAGTGTTGTTTTATTGCGAGTATAAAACTGCGATAGGTGAAATGTTGTGAATGCACACAAAACGGCATGAACAAGCCAAATACTGCGTGTTCTACCGTTACAAGTGCAAAACTGCTATATTGTGATATTCTCGTTAAAGCGCATGCAAGCATCGTGAAACCTTAAAGAACAATGTCATTTAGCGAGATACAGCGTTCTGTACTGCAATAAGTTGGTGAAACACTGTGAGGTTATGCAAATATTGTAATTGTGAACGAAACAGTGTAATAGAGCGTTTTTCAATACAAGTACGAATGTTAGGTTAGGTTAAGATATGAACCGTCGTAAAACCGCATTAAACAATGTCACTTAGTGAGATGCAGTGTTTTTCACCATTACAAGTTGGGAACTGCGATATCTAATGTGAAAGCGCTTGCAAACGTCGTTAGGTTAGGTTAGGTTAGGTTAGGTTAGGTTAGGTTACGTTACGTTAGGTTAGGTTAAGTTTGGTTAGGTTAGGTTAGGTTAGGGTATGATAGGTAAGGTTTGGTTAGGTTAGGTTAGGTTAGGTTGGTTTAGGTAAGGTTAGGTTAGGTTAAGATATGAACCGCGCTAAAACCGCATTAAACAATGTCACTTAGTGAGATGCTGTGTTTTTCACCATTACAAGTCGGGAACTGCGATATCTAATGTGAAAGCGCTTGAAACCGTCGTAATGTTGTAGAAAGCAATGTAAAGTAGCGAGTAAAACATTTTCTAACGATAGAAGTGCGAAGGTTATGTTAGGTTGAGTTATGTTAGTTTAAGCTAGGTAGCGTGGTGAAACCACCAAAAACGACGTCATCTAACGAGATAGTGTTGTTTTATTGCGAGTACGAAACTGCGATAGGTAAAATGTTGTGAAAGCACACAAAACGGCATGAACAAGCCAAATACTGCGTGTTCTACCGTTACAAGTGCAAAACTGCTATATTGTGATATTCTCGTTAAAGCGCATGCAAGCATCGTGAAACCTTAAAGAACAATGTCATTTAGCGAGATACAGCGTTCTGTACTGCAATAAGTTGGTGAAAAACTGTGAGGTTATGCAAATATCGTAATTGTGAACGAAACAGTGTAATAGAGCGTTTTTCAATACAAGTACGAATGTTAGGTTAGGTTAAGATATGAACCGTCGTAAAACCACATTAAACAATGTCACTTAGTGATGCAGTGTTTTTCACCATTACAAGTTGGGAACTGCGATATCTAATGTGAAAGCGCTTGCAAACGTCGTTAGGTTAGGTTAGGTTAGGTTAGGTTAGGTTACGTTAGGTTAGGTTTGGTTAGGTTAGGTTAGGTTAGGTTAGGTTAGGTTGGGTTAGGTTAGGTTAGGTTACGTTAGGTTAAGGTATGAACCGTCGTAAAACCGCAATAAACAATGTCACTTAGTGAGATGCAGTGTTTTTCACCTTTACAAGTTGGGAACTGCGATATCTAATGTGAAAGCGCTTGAAACCGTCGTAATGTTGTAAAAAGCAATGTAAAGTAGCGAGTAAAACGTTTTCTAACGATAGAAGTGCGAAGGTCATGTTAGGTTGAGTTATGTTAGTTTAAGCTAGGTAGCGTCGTGAAACTACCAAAAACAACGTCATCTAACGAGATAGTGTTGTTTTATTGCGAGTACGAAACTGCGATAGGTGAAATGTTGTGAAAGCACACAAAACGGCATGAACAAGCCAAATACTGCGTGTTGTACCGTTACAAGTGCGAAACTGCTATGTTGTGATATTCTCGTTAAAGCGCATGCAAGCATCGTGAAACCTTAAAGAACGATGTCATTTAGCGAGATACAGCGTTCTGTACTGCAATAAGTTGGTGAAAAACTGTGAGGTTATGCAAATATCCTAATTGTGAACGAAACAGTGTAATAGAGCGTTTTTTAGTACAAGTGCGAATGTTAGGTTAGGTTAAGATATGAAGCGTCGTAAAACCGCATTAAACAATGTCACTTAGTGAGATGCTGTGTTTTTCACCATTACAAGTCGGGAACTGCAATATCTAATGTGAAAGCGCATGAAACCGTCGTAATCTTGTAGAAAACATTGTAAAGTAGCGAATAAAACGTTTTCTAACGATAGAAGTGCGAAGGTTCGGTTAGTTTGAGCTAGGTAGCGTCGTGAAACCACCAAAAACGATGTCATCTAACGAGATAGTGTTGTTTTATTGCGAGTACGAAACTGCGATAGGTGAAATATTGGGAAAGCACACAAAATGGCATGAACTAGCCAGATACTGCGTCTTGTGCCGTTACAAGTGCGAAACTGCTTTATTGTGATATTCTCGTTAAAGCGCATGCAAGTATCGTGCAAATTTAAAGAACGATGTCATTTAGCGAGATACAGCGTTCTGTACTGTAATAAGTTGGTTAGAAACTGTGAGGTCAAGCAAATATTGTAATTGTGAACGAAACAGTGTAATAGAGCGTTTTTCAATACAAGTACGAATGTTAGGTTAGGTTAAGATATGAACCGTCGTAAAACCGCATTAAACAATGTCACTTAGTGAGATGCAGTGTTTTTCACCATTACAAGTTGGGAACTGCGATATCTAATGTGAAAGCGCTTGCAAACGTCGTTAGGTTAGGTTAGGTTAGGTTAGGTTAGGTTACGTTAGGTTAGGTTAGGTTAAGTTTGGTTAGGTTAGGTTAGGTTAGGGTATGATAGGTAAGGTTTGGTTAGGTTAGGTTAGGTTAGGTTGGTTTAGGTAAGGTTAGGTTAGGTTAAGATATGAACCGCGCTAAAACCGCATTAAACAATGTCACTTAGTGAGATGCTGTGTTTTTCACCATTACAAGTCGGGAACTGCGATATCTAATGTGAAAGCGCATGAAACCGTCGTAATCTTGTAGAAAACATTGTAAAGTAGCGAATAAAACGTTTTCTAACGATAGAAGTGCGAAGGTTAGCTTGAGTTAGGTTAGTTTAAGCTATGTAGCGTCGTGAAACTACCAAAAACGACGTCATCTAACGAGATAGTGTTGTTTTATTGCGAGTATTAAACTGCGATAGGTGAAATGTTGTGAATGCACACAAAACGGCATGAACAAGCCAAATACTGCGTGTTCTACCGTTACAAGTGCGAAACTGCTATATTGTGATATTCTCGTTAAAGCGCATGCAAGCATCGTGAAACCTTAAAGAACAATGTCATTTAGCGAGATACAGCGTTCTGTACTGCAATATGTTGGTGAAAAACTGTGAGGTTATGCAAATATCGTAATTGTGAACAAAACAGTGTAATAGAGCGTTTTTCAATACAAGTACGAATGTTAGGTTAGGTTAAGATAAGAACCGTCGTAAAACCGCATTAAACAATGTCACTTAGTGAGATGCAGTGTTTTTCACCATTACAAGTTGGGAACTGCGATATCTAATGTGAAAGCGCTTGCAAACGTCGTTAGGTTAGGTTAGGTTAGGTTAGGTTAGGTTACGTTAGGTTAGGTTTGGTTAGGTTAGGTTAGGTTAGGTTATGTTAGGTTAGGTTTGGTTAGGTTAGGTTAGGTTACGTTAGGTTAAGGTATGAACCGTCGTAAAACCGCAATAAACAATGTCACTTAGTGAGATGCAGTGTTTTTCACCTTTACAAGTTGGGAACTGCGATATCTAATGTGAAAGCGCTTGAAACCGTCGTAATGTTGTAAAAAGCAATGTAAAGTAGCGAGTAAAACGTTTTCTAACGATAGAAGTGCGAAGGTCATGTTAGGTTGAGTTATGTTAGTTTAAGCTAGGTAGCGTCGTGAAACTACCAAAAACAACGTCATCTAACGAGATAGTGTTGTTTTATTGCGAGTACGAAACTGCGATAGGTGAAATGTTGTGAAAGCACACAAAACGGCATGAACAAGCCAAATACTGCGTGTTGTACCGTTACAAGTGCGAAACTGCTATGTTGTGATATTCTCGTTAAAGCGCATGCAAGCATCGTGAAACCTTAAAGAACGATGTCATTTAGCGAGATACAGCGTTCTGTACTGCAATAAGTTGGTGAAAAACTGTGAGGTTATGCAAATATCCTAATTGTGAACGAAACAGTGTAATAGAGCGTTTTTTAGTACAAGTGCGAATGTTAGGTTAGGTTAAGATATGAAGCGTCGTAAAACCGCATTAAACAATGTCACTTAGTGAGATGCTGTGTTTTTCACCATTACAAGTCGGGAACTGCAATATCTAATGTGAAAGCGCATGAAACCGTCGTAATCTTGTAGAAAACATTGTAAAGTAGCGAATAAAACGTTTTCTAACGATAGAAGTGCGAAGGTTCGGTTAGTTTGAGCTAGGTAGCGTCGTGAAACCACCAAAAACGATGTCATCTAACGAGATAGTGTTGTTTTATTGCGAGTACGAAACTGCGATAGGTGAAATATTGGGAAAGCACACAAAATGGCATGAACTAGCCAGATACTGCGTCTTGTGCCGTTACAAGTGCGAAACTGCTTTATTGTGATATTCTCGTTAAAGCGCATGCAAGTATCGTGAAAATTTAAACAACGATGTCATTTAGCGAGATACAGCGTTCTGTACTGTAATAAGTTGGTTAGAAACTGTGAGGTCAAGCAAATATCGTAATTGTGAACGAAACAGTGTAATTGAGCGTATTTAGTACAAGTGCGAATGTTAGGTTAGGTTGAGATATCAACCGTCGTAAAACCGCATTAAACAATGTCACTTAGTGAGCTGTAGTGTTTTTCAACATTACAAGTCGGGAACTACGATATCTAATGTGAAAGCGCATGAAACCGTCGTAATCTTGTAGAAAACATTGTAAAGTTGCGAGTAAAACGTTTTCTAACGATAGAAGTGCGAAGGTTAGCTTGAGTTATGTTAGTTTAAGCTATGTAGCGTCGTGAAGCTACCAAAAACGACGTCATCTAACGAGATAGTGTTGTTTTATTGCGAGTATAAAACTGCGATAGGTGAAATGTTGTGAATGCACACAAAACGGCATGAACAAGCCAAATACTGCGTGTTCTACCGTTACAAGTGCAAAACTGCTATATTGTGATATTCTCGTTAAAGCGCATGCAAGCATCGTGAAACCTTAAAGAACAATGTCATTTAGCGAGATACAGCGTTCTGTACTGCAATAAGTTGGTGAAACACTGTGAGGTTATGCAAATATTGTAATTGTGAACGAAACAGTGTAATAGAGCGTTTTTCAATACAAGTACGAATGTTAGGTTAGGTTAAGATATGAACCGTCGTAAAACCGCATTAAACAATGTCACTTAGTGAGATGCAGTGTTTTTCACCATTACAAGTTGGGAACTGCGATATCTAATGTGAAAGCGCTTGCAAACGTCGTTAGGTTAGGTTAGGTTAGGTTAGGTTAGGTTAGGTTACGTTAGGTTAGGTTAGGTTAAGTTTGGTTAGGTTAGGTTAGGTTAGGGTATGATAGGTAAGGTTTGGTTAGGTTAGGTTAGGTTAGGTTGGTTTAGGTAAGGTTAGGTTAGGTTAAGATATGAACCGCGCTAAAACCGCATTAAACAATGTCACTTAGTGAGATGCTGTGTTTTTCACCATTACAAGTCGGGAACTGCGATATCTAATGTGAAAGCGCATGAAACCGTCGTAATCTTGTAGAAAACATTGTAAAGTAGCGAATAAAACGTTTTCTAACGATAGAAGTGCGAAGGTTAGCTTGAGTTAGGTTAGTTTAAGCTATGTAGCGTCGTGAAACTACCAAAAACGACGTCATCTAACGAGATAGTGTTGTTTTATTGCGAGTATTAAACTGCGATAGGTGAAATGTTGTGAATGCACACAAAACGGCATGAACAAGCCAAATACTGCGTGTTCTACCGTTACAAGTGCGAAACTGCTATATTGTGATATTCTCGTTAAAGCGCATGCAAGCATCGTGAAACCTTAAAGAACAATGTCATTTAGCGAGATACAGCGTTCTGTACTGCAATATGTTGGTGAAAAACTGTGAGGTTATGCAAATATCGTAATTGTGAACAAAACAGTGTAATAGAGCGTTTTTCAATACAAGTACGAATGTTAGGTTAGGTTAAGATAAGAACCGTCGTAAAACCGCATTAAACAATGTCACTTAGTGAGATGCAGTGTTTTTCACCATTACAAGTTGGGAACTGCGATATCTAATGTGAAAGCGCTTGAAACCGTCGTAATGTTGTAGAAAGCAATGTAAAGTAGCGAGTAAAACATTTTCTAACGATAGAAGTGCGAAGGTTGTTAGGTTGAGTTATGTTAGTTTAAGCTAGGTAGCGTGGTGAAACCACCAAAAACGACGTCATCTAACGAGATAGTGTTGTTTTATTGCGAGTACGAAACTGCGATAGGTAAAATGTTGTGAAAGCACACAAAACGGCATGAACAAGCCAAATACTGCGTGTTCTACCGTTACAAGTGCAAAACTGCTATATTGTGATATTCTCGTTAAAGCGCATGCAAGCATCGTGAAACCTTAAAGAACAATGTCATTTAGCGAGATACAGCGTTCTGTACTGCAATAAGTTGGTGAAAAACTGTGAGGTTATGCAAATATCGTAATTGTGAACGAAACAGTGTAATAGAGCGTTTTTCAATACAAGTACGAATGTTAGGTTAGGTTAAGATATGAACCGTCGTAAAACCACATTAAACAATGTCACTTAGTGATGCAGTGTTTTTCACCATTACAAGTTGGGAACTGCGATATCTAATGTGAAAGCGCTTGCAAACGTCGTTAGGTTAGGTTAGGTTAGGTTAGGTTAGGTTACGTTAGGTTAGGTTTGGTTAGGTTAGGTTAGGTTAGGTTAGGTTAGGTTGGGTTAGGTTAGGTTAGGTTACGTTAGGTTAAGGTATGAACCGTCGTAAAACCGCAATAAACAATGTCACTTAGTGAGATGCAGTGTTTTTCACCTTTACAAGTTGGGAACTGCGATATCTAATGTGAAAGCGCTTGAAACCGTCGTAATGTTGTAAAAAGCAATGTAAAGTAGCGAGTAAAACATTTTCTAACTATAGAAGTGCGAAGGTCATGTTAGGTTGAGTTATGTTAGTTTAAGCTAGGTAGCGTGGTGAAACCACCAAAAACGACGTCATCTAACGAGATAGTGTTGTTTTATTGCGAGTACGAAACTGCGATAGGTAAAATGTTGTGAAAGCACACAAAACGGCATGAACAAGCCAAATACTGCGTGTTGTACCGTTACAAGTGCGAAACTGCTATGTTGTGACATTCTCGGTAAAGCGCATGCAAGTATCGTGAAACCTTAAAGAACGATGTCATTTAGCGAGATACAGCGTTCTGTACTGTAATAAGTTGGTGAGAAACTGTGAGGTCAAGCAAATATCGTAATTGTGAACGAAACAGTGTAATTGAGCGTCTTTAGATACAAGTGCGAATGTTAGGTTAGGTTGACATATCAACCGTCGTAAAACCGCATTAAACAATGTCACTTAGTGAGATGTAGTGTTTTTCAACATTACAAGTCGGGAACTACGATATCTAATGTGAAAGCGCATGAAACCGTCGTAATCTTGTAGAAAACATTTTAAAGTGGCGAGTAAAACGTTTTCTAACGATAGAAGGTCGAAGGTTAGGTTAGGTTAGGTTAGTTTAAGCTAGGTAGCGTCGTGAAACTACCAAAAACGGCGTCATCTAACGAGATAGTGTTGTTTTATAGCGAGTAATAAACTGCGATAGGTGAAATGTGAAAGCACACAAAACGGCATGAACAAGCCAAATACTGCGTGTTCTACCGTTACAAGTGCGAAACTGCTATATTGTGATATTCTCGTTAAAGCGCATGCAAGCATCGTGAAACCTTAAAGAACAATGTCATTTAGCGAGATACAGCGTTCTGTACTACAATAAGTTGGTGAAAAACTGTGAGGTTATGCAAATATCCTAATTGTGAACAAAACAGTGTAATAGAGCGTTTTTAGATACAAGTGCGAATGTTAGGTTAGGTTAAGATATGAACCGTCGTAAAACCGCAATTAACAATGTCAATTACTGAAATGCAGTGTTTTTCACCATTAAAAGTGGGGAACTGCGATATTTAATGTGAAAGCGCTTGCAACCGTCGTTAGGTTAGTTTAGGTTAGGTTAGGTTAGGTTAGGTTAGGTTTGGTTAGGTTAGGTTAGGTTAGGTTAGATTAGGTTAGGTTGGGTTGAGTTGGGTTAGGTTAGGTTAGGTTAGGTTAGGTTGGGTTAGGTTAGGTTAGGTTACGTTAGGTTAGGTTAGGTTACGAAAGGTTAGGTTAGGTTAGGTTACGTTAGGTTAGGTTAGGTTAGGTAAGGATAATTTGGTTAGGTTAGGTAAGGTTAGGTTAGGTTAGGTTAGGTTGGGTTGAATGTTGTTGGGTTGGGTTGGGTTGGGTTAGGTTGGGTTAGGTTAGGTTAGGTTACGTTAGGTTAAGTTAGGTTAGGTTACGTTAGGTTACGTTAGGTTATGTTAGGTTAGGTTAGGTTACGTTAGGTTAGGTTAGGTCAGGTAAGGTTAGGTTACGTTAGAATAGGTTAGGTTAGGTTACGTTAGGTTAGGTTAAGTTAGGTTAGGTTAGGTTTGGTTAGGTTAGGTTAGGTTAGCTTAGGTTAGGTTAGGTTGGGTTGGGTTGGGTTAAGTTGGGTTAGGTTAGGTTAGGTTAGGTTAGGTTAGGTTAGTTTAGGTTAGGTTAGGTTAGGTTAGGTTGGGTTGGGTTGGGTTAGGTTATGTTAAGTTAGGTTAGGTTAGGTTAAGGTATGAACCGTCGTAAAACCGCAATAAACAATGTCACTTAGTGAGATGCTGTGTTTTTCACCATTACAAGTCGGTAACTGTGATATCTAATGTGAAAGCGCATGAAACCGTCGTAATCTTGTAGAAAACATTGTAAAGCAGCGAATAAAACGTTTTCTAACGAAAGAAGTGCGAAGGTTAGGTTAGTTTAAGCTAGGTAGCGTCGTGAAACTACCAAAAACGACGTCATCTAACGAGATAGTGTTGTTTTATTGCGAGTACGAAACTGCGATAGGTGAAATGTTGTGAAAGCACACAAAACGGCATGAACAAGCCAAATACTGCGTGTTGTACCGTTACAAGCGCGAAACTGCTATGTTGTGATATTCTCGTTAAAGCGCATGCAAGCATCGTGAAACCTTAAAGAACGATGTCATTTAGCGAGATACAGCGTTCTGTACTGCAATAAGTTGGTGAAAAACTGTGAGGTTATGCAAATATCCTAATTGTGAACGAAACAGTGTAATAGAGCGTTTTTTAATACAAGTGCGAATGTTAGGTTAGGTTAAGATATGAACCGTCGTAAAACCGCATTAAACAATGTCACTTAGTGAGATGCAGTGTTTTTCACCATTACAAGTCGGGAACTGCGATATCTAATGTGAAAGCGCTTGCAAACGTCGTTAGGTTAGGTTAGGTTAGGTTAGGTTAGGTTAGGTTAGGTTAGGTTAGGTTACGTTAGGTTAGGTTAGGTTAGGTTTGGTTAGGTTAGGTTAGGTTAGGTTAGGTTAGGGTATGTTAGGTAAGGTTTGGTTAGGTTAGGTTAGGTTAGGTTGGTTTAGGTAAGGTTAGGTTAGGTTAAGATATGAACCGCGCTAAAACCGCATTAAACAATGTCACTTAGTGAGATGCTGTGTTTTTCACCATTACAAGTCGGGAACTGCGATATCTAATGTGAAAGCGCATGAAACCGTCGTAATCTTGTAGAAAACATTGTAAAGTAGCGAATAAAACGTTTTCTAACGATAGAAGTGCGAAGGTTCGGTTAGTTTGAGCTAGGTAGCGTCGTGAAACCACCAAAAACGATGTCATCTAACGAGATAGTGTTGTTTTATTGCGAGTACGAAACTGCGATAGGTGAAATATTGGGAAAGCACACAAAATGGCATGAACTAGCCAGATACTGCGTCTTGTGCCGTTACAAGTGCGAAACTGCTTTATTGTGATATTCTCGTTAAAGCGCATGCAAGCGAGATACAGCGTTCTGTACTGCAATAAGTTGGTGAAAAACTGTGAGGTTATGCAAATATCGTAATTGTGAACGAAACAGTGTAATAGAGCGTTTTTCAATACAAGTACGAATGTTAGGTTAGGTTAAGATATGAACCGTCGTAAAACCGCATTAAACAATGTCACTTAGTGAGATGCAGTGTTTTTCACCATTACAAGTTGGGAACTGCGATATCTAATGTGAAAGCGCTTGCAAACGTCGTTAGGTTAGGTTAGGTTAGGTTAGGTTACCTTAGGTTAGGTTTGGTTAGGTTAGGTTAGGTTAGGTTATGTTAGGTTAGGTTGGGTTAGGTTAGGTTAGGTTACGTTAGGTTAAGGTATGAACCGTCGTAAAACCGCAATAAACAATGTCACTTAGTGAGATGCAGTGTTTTTCACCTTTACAAGTTGGGAACTGCGATATCTAATGTGAAAGCGCTTGAAACCGTCGTAATGTTGTAGAAAGCAATGTAAAGTAGCGAGTAAAACGTTTTCTAACGATAGAAGTGCGAAGGTTATGTTAGGTTGAGTTATGTTAGTTTAAGCTAGGTAGCGTCGTGAAACCACCAAAAACGACGTCATCTAACGAGATAGTGTTGTTTTATTGCGAGTACGAAACTGCGATAGGTAAAATGTTGTGAAAGTACACAAAACGGCATGAACAAGCCAAATACTGCGTGTTGTACCGTTACAAGTGCGAAACTGCTATGTTGTGACATTCTCGGTAAAGCGCATGCAAGTATCGTGAAACCTTAAAGAACGATGTCATTTAGCGAGATACAGCGTTCTGTACTGTATTAGGTTGGTGAGAAACTGTGAAGTCAAGCAAATATCGTAATTGTGAACGAAACAGTGTAATTGAGCGTCTTTAGATACAAGTGCGAATGTTAGGTTAGGTTGACATATCAACCGTCGTAAAACCGCATTAAACAATGTCACTTAGTGAGATGTAGTGTTTTTCAACATTACAAGTCGGGAACTACGATATCTAATGTGAAAGCGCATGAAACCGTCGTAATCTTGTAGAAAACATTGTAAAGTGGCGAGTAAAACGTTTTCTAACGATAGAAGTGCGAAGGTTAGGTTAGGTTAGGTTAGTTTAAGCTAGGTAGCGTCGTGAAACTACCAAAAACGACGTCATCTAACGAGATAGTGTTGTTTTATAGCGAGTATTAAACTGCGATAGGTGAAATGTTGTGAAAGCACACAAAACGGCATGAACAAGCCAAATACTGCGTGTTCTACCGTTACAAGTGCGAAACTGCTATATGTGATATTCTCGTTAAAGCGCATGCAAGCATCGTGAAACCTTAAAGAGCAATGTCATTTAGCGAGATACAGCGTTCTGTACTGCAATAAGTTGGTGAAAAACTGTGAGGTTATGCAAATATCGTAATTGTGAACAAAACAGTGTAATAGAGCGTTTTTAGATACAAGTGCGAATGTTAGGTTAGGTTAAGATATGAACCGTCGTAAAACCGCATTAAACAATGTCAATTACTGAGATGCAGTGTTTTTCACCATTAAAAGTGGGGAACTGCGATATTTAATGTGAAAGCGCTTGCAACCGTCGTTAGGTTAGGTTAGGTTAGGTTAGGTTAGGTTTGGTTAGGTTAGGTTAGGTTAGGTTAGATTAGGTTAGGTTGGGTTGAGTTGGGTTAGATTAGGTTAGGTTAGGTTAGGTTGGGTTAGGTTAGGTTAGGTTACGTTAGGTTAGGTTAGGTTACGTTAGGTTAGGTTAGGTTAGGTAAGGATAATTTGGTTAGGTTAGGTAAGGTTAGGTTAGGTTAGGTTAGGTTGGGTTGGGTGTTGTTGGGTTGGGTTGGGTTGGGTTAGGTTGGGTTAGGTTAGGTTAGGTTACGTTAGGTTAGGTTAGGTTAGGTTACGTTAGGTTATGTTAGGTTAGGTTAGGTTACGTTAGGTTAGGTTAGGTCAGGTAAGGTTAGGTTACGTTAGGTTAGGTTAAGTTAGGTTAGGTTAGGTTTGGTTAGGTTAGGTTAGGTTAGCTTAGGTTAGGTTAGGTTGGGTTGGGTTGGGTTAGGTTGGGTTAGGTTAGGTTAGGTTAGGTTAAGGTATGAACCGTCGTAAAACCGCAATAAACAATGTCACTTAGTGAGATGCTGTGTTTTTCACCATTACAAGTCGGTAACTGTGATATCTAATGTGAAAGCGCATGAAACCGTCGTAATCTTGTAGAAAACATTGTAAAGCAGCGAATAAAACGTTTTCTAACGAAAGAAGTGCGAAGGTTAGGTTAGTTTAAGCTAGCTAGCGTCGTGAAACTACCAAAAACGACGTCATCTAACGAAATAGTGTTGTTTTATTGCGAGTACGAAACTGCGATAGGTGAAATGTTGTGAAAGCACACAAAACGGCATGAACAAGCCAAATACTGCGTGTTGTACCGTTACAAGTGCGAAACTGCTATGTTGTGATATTCTCGTTAAAGCGCATGCAAGCATCGTGAAACCTTAAAGAACGATGTCATTTAGCGAGATACAGCGTTCTGTACTGCAATAAGTTGGTGAAAAACTGTGAGGTTATGCAAATATCCTAATTGTGAACGAAACAGTGTAATAGAGCGTTTTTTAATACAAGTGCGAATGTTAGGTTAGGTTAAGATATGAACCGTCGTAAAACCGCATTAAACAATGTCACTTAGTGAGATGCAGTGTTTTTCACCATTACAAGTCGGGAACTGCGATATCTAATGTGAAAGCGCTTGCAAACGTCGTTAGTTTAGGTTAGGTTAGGTTAGGTTAGGTTAGGTTAGGTTAGCTTAGGTTACGTTAGGTTAGGTTAGGTTTGGTTAGGTTAGGTTAGGTTAGGTTAGGTTAGGTTAGGGTATGTTAGGTAAGGTTTGGTTAGGTTAGGTTAGGTTAGGTTGGTTTAGGTAAGGTTAGGTTAGGTTAAGATATGAACCGCGCTAAAACCGCATTAAACAATGTCACTTAGTGAGATGCTGTATTTTTTACCATTACAAGTCGGGAACTGCGATATCTAATGTGAAAGCGCATGAAACCGTCGTAATCTTGTAGAAAACATTGTAAAGTAGCGAATAAAACGTTTTCTAACGATAGAAGTGCGAAGGTTCGGTTAGTTTGAGCTAGGTAGCGTCGTGAAACCACCAAAAACGATGTCATCTAACGAGATAGTGTTGTTTTATTGCGAGTACAAAACTGCGATAGGTGAAATATTGGGAAAGCACACAAAATGGCATGAACTAGCCAGATACTGCGTCTTGTGCCGTTACAAGTGCGAAACTGCTTTATTGTGATATTCTCGTTAAAGCGCATGCAAGCGAGATACAGCGTTCTCTACTGTAATAAGTTGGTGAGAAACTGTGAGGTCAAGCAAATATCGTAATTGTGAACGAAACAGTGTAATTGAGCGTATTTAGATACAAGTGCGAATGTTAGGTTAGGTTGAGATATCAACCGTCGTAAAACCGCATTAAACAATGTCACTTAGTGAGATGTAGTGTTTTTCAACATTACAAGTCGGGAACTACGATATCTAATGTGAAAGCGCATGAAACCGTCGTAATCTTGTAGAAAACATTGTAAAGTTGCGAGTAAAACGTTTTCTAACGATAGAAGTGCGAAGGTTAGCTTGAGTTATGTTAGTTTAAGCTATGTAGCGTCGTGAAACTACCAAAAACGACGTCATCTAAAGAAATAGTGTTGTTTTATTGCGAGTATTAAACTGCGATAGGTGAAATGTGAATGCACACAAAACGGCATGACAAGCCAAATACTGCGTGTTCTACCGTTACAAGTGCGAAACTGCTATATTGTGATATTCCCGTTAAAGCGCATGCAAGCATCGTGAAACCTTAAAAAACAATGTCATTTAGCGAGATACAGCGTTCTGTACTGCAATGAGTTGGTGAAAAACTGTGAGGTTATGCAAATATCGTAATTGTGAACGAAACAGTGTAATAGAGCGTTTTTCAATACAAGTACGAATGTTAGGTTAGGTTAAGATATGAACCGTCGTAAAACCGCATTAAACAATGTCACTTAGTGAGATGCAGTGTTTTTCACCATTACAAGTTGGGAACTGCGATATCTAATGTGAAAGCGCTTGCAAACGTCGTTAGGTTAGGTTAGGTGAGGTGAGGTGAGGTGAGGTTACGTTAGGTTAGGTTTGGTTAGGTTAGGTTAGGTTAGGTTATGTTAGGTTAGGTTGGGTTAGGTTAGGTTAGGTTACGTTAGGTTAAGGTATGAACCGTCGTAAAACCGCAATAAACAATGTCACTTAGTGAGATGCAGTGTTTTTCACCTTTACAAGTTGGGAACTGCGATATCTAATGTGAAAGCGCTTGAAACCGTCGTAATGTTGTAGAAAGCAATGTAAAGTAGCGAGTAAAACGTTTTCTAACGATAGAAGTGCGAAGGTCATGTTAGGTTGAGTTATGTTAGTTTAAGCTAGGTAGCGTCGTGAAACTACCAAAAACGACGTCATCTAACGAGATAGTGTTGTTTTATAGCGACTATTAAACTGCGATAGGTGAAACGTTGTGAATGCACACAAAACGGCATGAACAAGCCAAATACTGCGTGTTCTACCGTTACAAGTGCGAAACTGCTATATTGTGATATTCTCGTTAAAGCGCATGCAAGCATCGTGAAACCTTAAAGAACAATGTCATTTAGCGAGATACAGCGTTCTGTACTGCAATAAGTTGGTGAAAAACTGTGAGGTTATGCAAATATCGTAATTGTGAACGAAACAGTGTAATAGAGCGTTTTTCAATACAAGTACGAATGTTAGGTTAGGTTAAGATATGAACCGTCGTAAAACCGCATTAAACAATGTCACTTAGTGAGATGCAGTGTTTTTCACCATTACAAGTTGAGAACTGCGATATCTAATGTGAAAGCGCTTGCAAACGTCGTTAGGTTAAGTTAGGTTAGGTTAGGTTAGGTTACGTTAGGTTAGGTTTGGTTAGGTTAGGTTAGGTTAGGTTATGTTAGGTTAGGTTGGGTTAGGTTAGGTTAAGTTACGTTAGGTTAAGGTATGAACCGTCGTAAAACCGCAATAAACAATGTCACTTAGTGAGATGCAGTGTTTTTCACCTTTACAAGTTGGGAACTGCGATATCTAATGTGAAAGCGCTTGAAACCGTCGTAATGTTGTAGAAAGCAATGTAAAGTAGCGAGTAAAACGTTTTCTAACGATAGAAGTGCGAAGGTTATGTTAGGTTGAGTTAGGTTAGTTTAAGCTAGGTAGCGTCGTGAAACCACCAAAAACGACGTCATCTAACGAGATAGTGTTGTTTTATTGCGAGTACGAAACTGCGATAGGTAAAATGTTGTGAAAGCACACAAAACGGCATGAACAAGCCAAATACTGCGTGTTGTACCTTTACAAGTGCGAAACTGCTATGTTGTGACATTCTCGGTAAAGCGCATGCAAGTATCGTGAAACCTTAAAGAACGATGTCATTTAGCGAGATACAGCGTTCTGTACTGTAATAAGTTGGTGAGAAACTGTGAGGTCAAGCAAATATCGAAATTGTGAACGAAACAGTGTAATTGAGCGTCTTTAGATACAAGTGCGAATGTTAGGTTAGGTTGACAAATCAACCGTCGTAAAACCACATTAAACAATGTCACTTAGTGAGATGTAGTGTTTTTCAACATTACAAGTCGGGAACTACGATATCTAATGTGAAAGCGCATGAAACCGTCGTAATCTTGTAGAAAACATTGTAAATTGGCGAGTAAAACGTTTTCTAACGATAGAAGTGCGAAGGTTAGGTTAGGTTAGGTTAGTTTAAGCTAGGTAGCGTCATGAAACTACCAAAAACGACGTCATCTAACGAGATAGTGTTGTTTTATAGCGAGTATTAAACTGCGATAGGTGAAACGTTGTGAATGCACACAAAACGGCATGAACAAGCCAAATACTGCGTGTTCTACCGTTACAAGTGCGAAACTGCTATATTGTGATATTCTCGTTAAAGCGCATGCAAGCATCGTGAAACCTTAAAGAACAATGTCATTTAGCGAGATACAGCGTTCTGTACTGCAATAAGTTGGTGAAAAACTGTGAGGTTATGCAAATATCGTAATTGTGAACAAAACAGTGTAATAGAGCGTTTTTAGATACAAGTGCGAATGTTAGGTTAGGTTAAGATATGAACCTTCGTAAAACCGCATTAAACAATGTCAATTACTGAGATGCAGTGTTTTTCACCATTAAAAGTGGGGAACTGCGATATTTAATGTGAAAGCGCTTGCAACCGTCGTTAGGTTAGGTTAGGTTAGGTTAGGTTAGGTTAGGTTTGGTTAGGTTAGGTTAGGTTAGATTAGGTTAGGTTGGGTTGAGTTGGGTTACGTTAGGTTAGGTTAGGTTAGGTAAGGATAATTTGGTTAGGTTAGGTAAGGTTAGGTTAGGTTAGGTTAGGTTGGGTTGGGTGTTGTTGGGTTGGGTTGGGTTGGGTTAGGTTGGGTTAGGTTAGGTTAGGTTACGTTAGGTTAGGTTACGTTAGGTTATGTTAGGTTAGGTTATGTTACGTTAGGTTAGGTTAGGTCAGGTAAGGTTAGGTTACGTTAGAATAGGTTAGGTTAGGTTACGTTAGGTTAGGTTAAGTTAGGTTAGGTTAGGTTTGGTTAGGTTAGGTTAGGTTAGGTTAGGTTAGTTTAGGTTAGGTTAGGTTAGGTTGGGTTGGGTTGGGTTAGGTTAGGTTAGGTTAGGTTAGGTTAGGTTAGGTTAGGTTAGGTGAGGTTACGTTAGGTTAAGGTATGAACCGTCGTAAAACCGCATTGAACAATGTCAATTACTGAGATGCAGTGTTTTTCACCATTAAAAGTGGGGAACTGCGATATTTAATGTGAAAGCGCTTGCAACCGTCGTTAGGTTAGGTTAGGTTAGGTTAGGTTAGGTTTGGTTAGGTTAGGTTAGGTTAGGTTAGATTAGGTTAGGTTGGGTTGAGTTGGGTTAGGTTAGGTTAGGTTAGGTTAGGTTGGGTTAGGTTAGGTTAGGTTACGTTAGGTTAGGTTAGGTTACGATAGGTTAGGTTAGGTTAGGTTACGTTAGGTTAGGTTAGGTTAGGTAAGGATAATTTGGTTAGGTTAGGTAAGGTTAGGTTAGGTTAGGTTAGGTTGGGTTGAATGTTGTTGGGTTGGGTTGGGTTGGGTTAGGTTGGGTTAGGTTAGGTTAGGTTACGTTAGGTTAGGTTAGGTTAGGTTACGTTAGGTTATGTTAGGTTAGGTTAGGTTACGTTAGGTTAGGTTAGGTCAGGTAAGGTTAGGTTACGTTAGAATAGGTTAGGTTAGGTTACGTTAGGTTAGGTTAAGTTAGGTTAGGTTAGGTTTGGTTAGGTTAGGTTAGGTTAGCTTAGGTTAGGTTAGGTTGGGTTGGGTTGGGTTAAGTTGGGTTAGGTTAGGTTAGGTTAGGTTAGGTTAGGTTAGTTTAGGTTAGGTTAGGTTAGGTTAGGTTGGGTTGGGTTGGGTTAGGTTATGTTAGGTTAGGTTAGGTTAGGTTAAGGTATGAACCGTCGTAAAACCGCAATAAACAATGTCACTTCGTGAGATGCTGTGTTTTTCACCATTACAAGTCGGTAACTGTGATATCTAATGTGAAAGCGCATGAAACCGTCGTAATCTTGTAGAAAACATTGTAAAGCAGCGAATAAAACGTTTTCTAACGAAAGAAGTGCGAAGGTTAGGTTAGTTTAAGCTAGGTAGCGTCGTGAAACTACCAAAAACGACGTCATCTAACGAGATAGTGTTGTTTTATTGCGAGTACGAAACTGCGATAGGTGAAATGTTGTGAAAGCACACAAAACGGCATGAACAAGCCAAATACTGCGTGTTGTACCGTTACAAGCGCGAAACTGCTATGTTGTGATATTCTCGTTAAAGCGCATGCAAGCATCGTGAAACCTTAAAGAACGATGTCATTTAGCGAGATACAGCGTTCTGTACTGCAATAAGTTGGTGAAAAACTGTGAGGTTATGCAAATATCCTAATTGTGAACGAAACAGTGTAATAGAGCGTTTTTTAATACAAGTGCGAATGTTAGGTTAGGTTAAGATATGAACCGTCGTAAAACCGCATTAAACAATGTCACTTAGTGAGATGCAGTGTTTTTCACCATTACAAGTCGGGAACTGCGATATCTAATGTGAAAGCGCTTGCAAACGTCGTTAGGTTAGGTTAGGTTAGGTTAGGTTAGGTTAGGTTAGGTTACGTTAGGTTAGGTTAGGTTAGGTTTGGTTAGGTTAGGTTAGGTTAGGGTATGTTAGGTAAGGTTTGGTTAGGTTAGGTTAGGTTAGGTTGGTTTAGGTAAGGTTAGGTTAGGTTAAGATATGAACCGCGCTAAAACCGCATTAAACAATGTCACTTAGTGAGATGCTGTGTTTTTCACCATTACAAGTCGGGAACTGCGATATCTAATGTGAAAGCGCATGAAACCGTCGTAATCTTGTAGAAAACATTGTAAAGTAGCGAATAAAACGTTTTCTAACGATAGAAGTGCGAAGGTTCGGTTAGTTTGAGCTAGGTAGCGTCGTGAAACCACCAAAAACGATGTCATCTAACGAGATAGTGTTGTTTTATTGCGAGTACGAAACTGCGATAGGTGAAATATTGGGAAAGCACACAAAATGGCATGAACTAGCCAGATACTGCGTCTTGTGCCGTTACAAGTGCGAAACTGCTTTATTGTGATATTCTCGTTAAAGCGCATGCAAGCGAGATACAGCGTTCTGTACTGCAATAAGTTGGTGAAAAACTGTGAGGTTATGCAAATATCGTAATTGTGAACGAAACAGTGTAATAGAGCGTTTTTCAATACAAGTACGAATGTTAGGTTAGGTTAAGATATGAACCGTCGTAAAACCGCATTAAACAATCTCACTTAGTGAGATGCAGTGTTTTTCACCATTACAAGTTGGGAACTGCGATATCTAATGTGAAAGCGCTTGCAAACGTCGTTAGGTTAGGTTAGGTTAGGTTAGGTTACCTTAGGTTAGGTTTGGTTAGGTTAGGTTAGGTTAGGTTATGTTAGGTTAGGTTGGGTTAGGTTAGGTTAGGTTACGTTAGGTTAAGGTATGAACCGTCGTAAAACCGCAATAAACAATGTCACTTAGTGAGATGCAGTGTTTTTCACCTTTACAAGTTGGGAACTGCGATATCTAATGTGAAAGCGCTTGAAACCGTCGTAATGTTGTAGAAAGCAATGTAAAGTAGCGAGTAAAACGTTTTCTAACGATAGAAGTGCGAAGGTTATGTTAGGTTGAGTTATGTTAGTTTAAGCTAGGTAGCGTCGTGAAACCACCAAAAACGACGTCATCTAACGAGATAGTGTTGTTTTATTGCGAGTACGAAACTGCGATAGGGAAAATGTTGTGAAAGCACACAAAACGGCATGAACAAGCCAAATACTGCGTGTTGTACCGTTACAAGTGCGAAACTGCTATGTTGTGACATTCTCGGTAAAGCGCATGCAAGTATCGTGAAACCTTAAAGAACGATGTCATTTAGCGAGATACAGCGTTCTGTACTGTAATAAGTTGGTGAGAAACTGTGAAGTCAAGCAAATATCGTAATTGTGAACGAAACAGTGTAATTGAGCGTCTTTAGATACAAGTGCGAATGTTAGGTTAGGTTGACATATCAACCGTCGTAAAACCGCATTAAACAATGTCACTTAGTGAGATGTAGTGTTTTTCAACATTACAAGTCGGGAACTACGATATCTAATGTGAAAGCGCATGAAACCGTCGTAATCTTGTAGAAAACATTGTAAAGTGGCGAGTAAAACGTTTTCTAACGATAGAAGTGCGAAGGTTAGGTTAGGTTAGGTTAGTTTAAGCTAGGTAGCGTCGTGAAACTACCAAAAACGACGTCATCTAACGAGATAGTGTTGTTTTATAGCGAGTATTAAACTGCGATAGGTGAAATGTTGTGAAAGCACACAAAACGGCATGAACAAGCCAAATACTGCGTGTTCTACCGTTACAAGTGCGAAACTGCTATATGTGATATTCTCGTTAAAGCGCATGCAAGCATCGTGAAACCTTAAAGAACAATGTCATTTAGCGAGATACAGCGTTCTGTACTGCAATAAGTTGGTGAAAAACTGTGAGGTTATGCAAATATCGTAATTGTGAACAAAACAGTGTAATAGAGCGTTTTTAGATACAAGTGCGAATGTTAGGTTAGGTTAAGATATGAACCGTCGTAAAACCGCAATAAACAATGTCAATTACTGAGATGCAGTGTTTTTCACCATTAAAAGTGGGGAACTGCGATATTTAATGTGAAAGCGCTTGCAACCGTCGTTAGGTTAGGTTAGGTTAGGTTAGGTTAGGTTAGGTTTGGTTAGGTTAGGTTAGGTTAGGTTAGATTAGGTTAGGTTGGGTTGAGTTGGGTTAGGTTAGGTTAGGTTAGGTTAGGTTGGGTTAGGTTAGGTTAGGTTACGTTAGGTTAGGTTAGGTTACGTTAGGTTAGGTTAGGTTAGGTAAGGATAATTTGGTTAGGTTAGGTAAGGTTAGGTTAGGTTAGGTTAGGTTGGGTTGGGTGTTGTTGGGTTGGGTTGGGTTGGGTTAGGTTGGGTTAGGTTAGGTTACGTTAGGTTAGGTTAGGTTAGGTTACGTTAGGTTATGTTAGGTTAGGTTAGGTTACGTTAGGTTAGGTTAGGTCAGGTAAGGTTAGGTTACGTTAGGTTAGGTTAAGTTAGGTTAGGTTAGGTTTGGTTAGGTTAGGTTAGGTTAGCTTAGGTTAGGTTAGGTTGGGTTGGGTTGGCTTAGGTTGGGTTAGGTTAGGTTAGGTTAGGTTAAGGTATGAACCGTCGTAAAACCGCAATAAACAATGTCACTTAGTGAGATGCTGTGTTTTTCACCATTACAAGTCGGTAACTGTGATATCTAATGTGAAAGCGCATGAAACCGTCGTAATCTTGTAGAAAACATTGTAAAGCAGCGAATAAAACGTTTTCTAACGAAAGAAGTGCGAAGGTTAGGTTAGTTTAAGCTAGCTAGCGTCGTGAAACTACCAAAAACGACGTCATCTAACGAAATAGTGTTGTTTTATTGCGAGTACGAAACTGCGATAGGTGAAATGTTGTGAAAGCACACAAAACGGCATGAACAAGCCAAATACTGCGTGTTGTACCGTTACAAGTGCGAAACTGCTATGTTGTGATATTCTCGTTAAAGCGCATGCAAGCATCGTGAAACCTTAAAGAACGATGTCATTTAGCGAGATACAGCGTTCTGTACTGCAATAAGTTGGTGAAAAACTGTGAGGTTATGCAAATATCCTAATTGTGAACGAAACAGTGTAATAGAGCGTTTTTAATACAAGTGCGAATGTTAGGTTAGGTTAAGATATGAACCGTCGTAAAACCGCATTAAACAATGTCACTTAGTGAGATGCAGTGTTTTTCACCATTACAAGTCGGGAACTGCGATATCTAATGTGAAAGCGCTTGCAAACGTCGTTAGTTTAGGTTAGGTTAGGTTAGGTTAGGTTAGGTTAGGTTAGGTTACGTTAGGTTAGGTTAGGTTTGGTTAGGTTAGGTTAGGTTAGGTTAGGTTAGGGTATGTTAGGTAAGGTTTGGTTAGGTTAGGTTAGGTTAGGTTGGTTTAGGTAAGGTTAGGTTAGGTTAAGATATGAACCGCGCTAAAACCGCATTAAACAATGTCACTTAGTGAGATGCTGTGTTTTTTACCATTACAAGTCGGGAACTGCGATATCTAATGTGAAAGCGCATGAAACCATCGTAATCTTGTAGAAAACATTGTAAAGTAGCGAATAAAACGTTTTCTAACGATAGAAGTGCGAAGGTTCGGTTAGTTTGAGCTAGGTAGCGTCGTGAAACCACCAAAAACGATGTCATCTAACGAGATAGTGTTGTTTTATTGCGAGTACAAAACTGCGATAGGTGAAATATTGGGAAAGCACACAAAATGGCATGAACTAGCCAGATACTGCGTCTTGTGCCGTTACAAGTGCGAAACTGCTTTATTGTGATATTCTCGTTAAAGCGCATGCAAGCGAGATACAGCGTTCTGTACTGTAATAAGTTGGTGAGAAAC
This sequence comes from Rhipicephalus microplus, assembly GCF_043290135.1. Classification (NCBI taxonomy): domain Eukaryota; kingdom Metazoa; phylum Arthropoda; class Arachnida; order Ixodida; family Ixodidae; genus Rhipicephalus; species Rhipicephalus microplus. Next base: position 1,013,933 of record NW_027464627.1, on the reverse strand, counting down.
TGTGAGGTCAAGCAAATATCGTAATTGTGAACGAAACAGTGTAATTGAGCGTATTTAGATACAAGTGCGAATGTTAGGTTAGGTTGAGATATCAACCGTCGTAAAACCGCATTAAACAATGTCACTTAGTGAGATGTAGTGTTTTTCAACATTACAAGTCGGGAACTACGATATCTAATGTGAAAGCGCATGAAACCGTCGTAATCTTGTAGAAAACATTGTAAAGTTGCGAGTAAAACGTTTTCTAACGATAGAAGTGCGAAGGTTAGCTTGAGTTATGTTAGTTTAAGCTATGTAGCGTCGTGAAACTACCAAAAACGACGTCATCTAACGAAATAGTGTTGTTTTATTGCGAGTACAAAACTGCGATAGGTGAAATATTGGGAAAGCACACAAAACGGCATGAACAAGCCAAATACTGCGTGTTGTACCGTTACAAGTGCGAAACTGCTATGTTGTGATATTCTCGTTAAAGCGCATGCAAGCATCGTGAAACCTTAAAGAACGATGTCATTTAGCGAGATACAGCGTTCTGTACTGCAATAAGTTGGTGAAAAACTGTGAGGTTATGCAAATATCGTAATTGTGAACGAAACAGTGTAATAGAGCGTTTTTCAATACAAGTACGAATGTTAGGTTAGGTTAAGATATGAACCGTCGTAAAACCGCATTAAACAATGTCACTTAGTGAGATGCAGTGTTTTTCACCATTACAAGTTGGGAACTGCGATATCTAATGTGAAAGCGCTTGCAAACGTCGTTAGGTTAGGTTAGGTGAGGTGAGGTGAGGTTAGGTTACGTTAGGTTAGGTTTGGTTAGGTTAGGTTAGGTTAGGTTATGTTAGGTTAGGTTGGGTTAGGTTAGGTTAGGTTACGTTAGGTTAAGGTATGAACCGTCGTAAAACCGCAATAAACAATGTCACTTAGTGAGATGCAGTGTTTTTCACCTTTACAAGTTGGGAACTGCGATATCTAATGTGAAAGCGCTTGAAACCGTCGTAATGTTGTAGAAAGCAATGTAAAGTAGCGAGTAAAACGTTTTCTAACGATAGAAGTGCGAAGGTTATGTTAGGTTGAGTTATGTTAGTTTAAGCTAGGTAGCGTCGTGAAAGCACCAAAAACGACGTCATCTAACGAGATAGTGTTGTTTTATTGCGAGTACGAAACTGCGATAGGTAAAATGTTGTGAAAGCACACAAAACGGCATGAACAAGCCAAATACTGCGTGTTGTACCGTTACAAGTGCGAAACTGCTATGTTGTGACATTCTCGGTAAAGCGCATGCAAGTATCGTGAAACCTTAAAGAACGATATCATTTAGCGAGATACAGCGTTCTGTACTGTAATAAGTTGGTGAGAAACTGTGAGGTCAAGCAAATATCGTAATTGTGAACGAAACTGTGTAATTGAGCGTTTTTAGATACAAGTGCGAATGTTAGGTTAGGTTAAGATATGAACCGTCGTAAAACCGCATTAAACAATGTCAATTACTGAGATGCAGTGTTTTTCACCATTAAAAGTGGGGAACTGCGATATTTAATGTGAAAGCGCTTGCAACCGTCGTTAGGTTAGGTTAGGTTAGGTTAGGTTAGGTTAGGTTTGGTTAGGTTAGGTTAGGTTAGGTTAGATTAGGTTAGGTTGGGTTGAGTTGGGTTAGGTTAGGTTAGGTTAGGTTAGGTTGGGTTAGGTTAGGTTAGGTTACGTTAGGTTAGGTTAGGTTACGTTAGGTTAGGTTAGGTTAGGTTACGTTAGGTTAGGTTAGGCTAGGTAAGGATAATTTGGTTAGGTTAGGTAAGGTTAGGTTAGGTTAGGTTAGGTTGGGTTGGGTGTTGTTGGGTTGGGTTGGGTTGGGTTGGGTTAGGTTGGGTTAGGTTAGGTTAGGTTACGTTAGGTTAGGTTAGGTTAGGTTACGTTAGGTTATGTTAGGTTAGGTTAGGTTACGTTAGGTTAGGTTAGGTCAGGTAAGGTTAGGTTACGTTAGAATAGGTTAGGTTAGGTTACGTTAGGTTAGGTTAAGTTAGGTTAGGTTAGGTTTGGTTAGGTTAGGTTAGGTTAGCTTAGGTTAGGTTAGGTTGGGTTTGGTTGGGTTAGGTTGGGTTAGGTTAGGTTAGGTTAGGTTAGGTTAGGTTAGGTTAGTTTAGGTTAGGTTAGGTTAGGTTAGGTTGGGTTGGGTTGGGTTAGGTTAGGTTAGGTTAGGTTAGGTTAGGTTAAGGTATCAACCGTCGTAAAACCGCAATAAACAATGTCACTTAGTGAGATGCTGTGTTTTTCACCATTACAAGTCGGTAACTGTGATATCTAATGTGAAAGCGCATGAAACCGTCGTAATCTTGTAGAAAACATTGTAAAGCAGCGAATAAAACGTTTTCTAACGAAAGAAGTGCGAAGGTTAGGTTAGTTTAAGCTAGGTAGCGTTGTGAAACTACCAAAAACGACGTCATCTAAAGAGATAGTGTTGTTTTATTGCGAGTACGAAACTGCGATAGGTGAAATGTTGTGAAAGCACACAAAACGGCATGAACAAGCCAAATACTGCGTGTTGTACCGTTACAAGTGCGAAACTGCTATGTTGTGATATTCTCGTTAAAGCGCATGCAAGCATCGTGAAACCTTAAAGAACGATGTCATTTAGCGAGATACAGCGTTCTGTACTGCAATAAGTTGGTGAAAAACTGTGAGGTTATGCAAATATCCTAATTGTGAACGAAACAGTGTAATAGAGCGTTTTTTAATACAAGTGCGAATGTTAGGTTAGGTTAAGATATGAACCGTCGTAAAACCGCATTAAACAATGTCACTTAGTGAGATGCAGTGTTTTTCACCATTACAAGTCGGGAACTGCGATATCTAATGTGAAAGCGCTTGCAAACGTCGTTAGGTTAGGTTAGGTTAGGTTAGGTTAGGTTAGGTTAGGTTAGGTTAGGTTAGGTTTGGTTAGGTTAGGTTAGGTTAGGTTAGGGTATGTTAGGTAAGGTTTGGTTAGGTTAGGTTAGGTTAGGTTAGGTTAAGATATGAACCGCGCTAAAACCGCATTAAACAATGTCACTTAGTGAGATGCTGTGTTTTTCACCATTACAAGTCGGGAACTGCGATATCTAATGTGAAAGCGCATGAAACCGTCGTAATCTTGTAGAAAACATTGTAAAGTAGCGAATAAAACGTTTTCTAACGATAGAAGTGCGAAGGTTCGGTTAGTTTGAGCTAGGTAGCGTCGTGAAACCACCAAAAACGATGTCATCTAACGAGATAGTGTTGTTTTATTGCGAGTACGAAACTGCGATAGGTGAAATATTGGGAAAGCACACAAAATGGCATGAACTAGCCAGATACTGCGTCTTGTGCCGTTACAAGTGCGAAACTGCTTTATTGTGATATTCTCGTTAAAGCGCATGCAAGCATCGTGAAACCTTAAAGAACAATGTCATTTAGCGAGATACAGCGTTCTGTACTGCAATAAGTTGGTGAAAAACTGTGAGGTTATGCAAATATCGTAATTGTGAACGAAACAGTGTAATAGAGCGTTTTTCAATACAAGTACGAATGTTAGGTTAGGTTAAGATATGAACCGTCGTAAAACCGCATTAAACAATGTCACTTAGTGAGATGCAGTGTTTTTCACCATTACAAGTTGGGAACTGCGATATCTAATGTGAAAGCGCTTGCAAACGTCGTTAGGTTAGGTTAGGTTAGGTTACCTTAGGTTAGGTTTGGTTAGGTTAGGTTAGGTTAGGTTATGTTAGGTTAGGTTGGGTTAGGTTAGGTTAGGTTACGTTAGGTTAAGGTATGAACCGTCGTAAAACCGCAATAAACAATGTCACTTAGTGAGATGCAGTGTTTTTCACCTTTACAAGTTCGGAACTGCGATATCTAATGTGAAAGCGCTTGAAACCGTCGTAATGTTGTAGAAAGCAATGTAAAGTAGCGAGTAAAACGTTTTCTAACGATAGAAGTGCGAAGGTTATGTTAGGTTGAGTTATGTTAGTTTAAGCTAGGTAGCGTCGTGAAACCACCAAAAACGACGTCATCTAACGAGATAGTGTTGTTTTATTGCGAGTACGAAACTGCGATAGGTAAAATGTTGTGAAAGCACACAAAACGGCATGAACAAGCCAAATACTGCGTGTTGTACCGTTACAAGTGCGAAACTGCTATGTTGTGACATTCTCGGTAAAGCGCATGCAAGTATCGTGAAACCTTAAAGAACGATGTCATTTAGGGAGATACAGCGTTCTGTACTGTAATAAGTTGGTGAGAAACTGTGAGGTCAAGCAAATATCGTAATTGTGAACGAAACAGTGTAATTGAGCGTCTTTAGATACAAGTGCGAATGTTAGGTTAGGTTGACATATCAACCGTCGTAAAACCGCATTAAACAATGTCACTTAGTGAGATGTAGTGTTTTTCAACATTACAAGTCGGGAACTACGATATCTAATGTGAAAGCGCATGAAACCGTCGTAATCTTGCAGAAAACATTGTAAAGTGGCGAGTAAAACGTTTTCTAACGATAGAAGTGCGAAGGTTAGGTTAGGTTAGGTTAGTTTAAGCTAGGTAGCGTCGTGAAACTACCAAAAACGACGTCATCTAACGAGATAGTGTTGTTTTATAGCGAGTATTAAACTGCGATAGGTGAAATGTTGTGAAAGCACACAAAACGGCATGAACAAGCCAAATACTGCGTGTTCTACCGTTACAAGTGCGAAACTGCTATATGTGATATTCTCGTTAAAGCGCATGCAAGCATTGTGAAACCTTAAAGAACAATGTCATTTAGCGAGATACAGCGTTCTGTACTGCAATAAGTTGGTGAAAAACTGTGAGGTTATGCAAATATCGTAATTGTGAACAAAACAGTGTAATAGAGCGTTTTTAGATACAAGTGCGAATGTTAGGTTAGGTTAAGATATGAACCGTCGTAAAACCGCATTAAACAATGTCAATTACTGAGATGCAGTGTTTTTCACCATTAAAAGTGGGGAACTGCGATATTTAATGTGAAAGCGCTTGCAACCGTCGTTAGGTTAGGTTAGGTTAGGTTAGGTTAGGTTAGGTTAGGTTAGGTTTGGTTAGGTTAGGTTAGGTTAGGTTAGATTAGGTTAGGTTGCGTTGAGTTGGGTTAGGTTAGGTTAGGTTAGGTTGGGTTAGGTTAGGTTAGGTTACGTTAGGTTAGGTTAGGTTACGTTAGGTTAGGTTAGGTTAGGTTACGTTAGGTTAGGTTAGGTTAGGTAAGGATAATTTGGTTAGGTTAGGTAAGGTTAGGTTAGGTTAGGTTAGGTTGGGTTGAATGTTGTTGGGTTGGGTTGGGTTGGGTTAGGTTGGGTTAGGTTAGGTTAGGTTACGTTAGGTTAGGTTAGGTTAGGTTACGTTAGGTTATGTTAGGTTAGGTTAGGTTACGTTAGGTTAGGTTAGGTCAGGTAAGGTTAGGTTACGTTAGAATAGGTTAGGTTAGGTTACGTTAGGTTAGGTTAAGTTAGGTTAGGTTAGGTTTGGTTAGGTTAGGTTAGGTTAGCTTAGGTTAGGTTAGGTTGGGTTGGGTTGGGTTAAGTTGGGTTAGGTTAGGTTAGGTTAGGTTAGGTTAGGTTAGTTTAGGTTAGGTTAGGTTAGGTTAGGTTGGGTTGGGTTGGGTTAGGTTAGGTTAGGTTAGGTTAGGTTAGGTTAAGGTATGAACCGTCGTAAAACCGCAATAAACAATGCCACTTAGTGAGATGCTGTGTTTTTCACCATTACAAGTCGGTAACTGTGATATCTAATGTGAAAGCGCATGAAACCGTCGTAATCTTGTAGAAAACATTGTAAAGCAGCGAATAAAACGTTTTCTAACGAAAGAAGTGCGAAGGTTAGGTTAGTTTAAGCTAGGTAGCGTCGTGAAACTACCAAAAACGACGTCATCTAACGAGATAGTGTTGTTTTATTGCGAGTACGAAACTGCGATAGGTGAAATGTTGTGAAAGCACACAAAACGGCATGAACAAGCCAAATACTGCGTGTTGTACCGTTACAAGTGCGAAACTGCTATGTTGTGATATTCTCGTTAAAGCGCATGCAAGCATCGTGAAACCTTAAAGAACGATGTCATTTAGCGAGATACAGCGTTCTGTACTGCAATAAGTTGGTGAAAAACTGTGAGGTTATGCAAATATCGTAATTGTGAACAAAACAGTGTAATAGAGCGTTTTTAGATACAAGTGCGAATGTTAGGTTAGGTTAAGATATGAACCGTCGTAAAACCGCATTAAACAATGTCAATTACTGAGATGCAGTGTTTTTCACCATTAAATGTGGGGAACTGCGATATTTAATGTGAAAGCGCTTGCAACCGTCGTTAGGTTAGGTTAGGTTAGGTTAGGTTAGGTTAGGTTTGGTTAGGTTAGGTTAGGTTAGGTTAGATTAGGTTAGGTTGGGTTGAGTTGGGTTAGGTTAGGTTAGGTTAGGTTGGGTTAGGTTAGGTTAGGTTACGTTAGGTTAGGTTAGGTTACGTTAGGTTAGGTTAGGTTAGGTTACGTTAGGTTAGGTTAGGTTAGGTTAGGATAATTTGGTTAGGTTAGGTAAGGTTAGGTTAGGTTAGGTTAGGTTGGGTTGAATGTTGTTGGGTTGGGTTGGGTTGGGTTAGGTTGGGTTAGGTTAGGTTAGGTTACGTTAGGTTAGGTTAGGTTAGGTTACGTTAGGTTATGTTAGGTTAGGTTAGGTTACGTTAGGTTAGGTTAGGTCAGGTAAGGTTAGGTTACGTTAGAATAGGTTAGGTTAGGTTACGTTAGGTTAGGTTAGGTTTGGTTAGGTTAGGTTAGGTTAGCTTAGGTTAGGTTAGGTTGGGTTGGGTTGGGTTAAGTTGGGTTAGGTTAGGTTAGGTTAGGTTAGGTTAGGTTAGTTTAGGTTAGGTTAGGTTAGGTTAGGTTGGGTTGGGTTGGGTTAGGTTAGGTTAGGTTAGGTTAGGTTAGGTTAAGGTATGAACCGTCGTAAAACCGCAATAAACAATGCCACTTAGTGAGATGCTGTGTTTTTCACCATTACAAGTCGGTAACTGTGATATCTAATGTGAAAGCGCATGAAACCGTCGTAATCTTGTAGAAAACATTGTAAAGTAGCGAATAAAACGTTTTCTAACGATAGAAGTGCGAAGGTTCGGTTAGTTTGAGCTAGGTAGCGTCGTGAAACCACCAAAAACGATGTCATCTAACGAGATAGTGTTGTTTTATTGCGAGTACGAAACTGCGATAGGTGAAATATTGGGAAAGCACACAAAATGGCATGAACTAGCCAGATACTGCGTCTTGTGCCGTTACAAGTGCGAAACTGCTTTATTGTGATATTCTCGTTAAAGCGCATGCAAGCGAGATACAGCGTTCTGTACTGTAATCAGTTGGTGAGAAACTGTGAGGTCAAGCAAATATCGTAATTGTGAACGAAACAGTGTAATTGAGCGTATTTAGATACAAGTGCGAATGTTAGGTTAGGTTGAGATATCAACCGTCGTAAAACCGCATTAAACAATGTCACTTAGTGAGATGTAGTGTTTTTCAACATTACAAGTCGGGAACTACGATATCTAATGTGAAAGCGCATGAAACCGTCGTAATCTTGTAGAAAACATTGTAAAGTTGCGAGTAAAACGTTTTCTAACGATAGAAGTGCGAAGGTTAGCTTGAGTTATGTTAGTTTAAGCTATGTAGCGTCGTGAAACTACCAAAAACGACGTCATCTAACGAAATAGTGTTGTTTTATTGCGAGTATTAAACTGCGATAGGTGAAATGTTGTGAATGCACACAAAACGGCATGAACAAGCCAAATACTGCGTGTTCTACCGTTACAAGTGCGAAACTGCTATATTGTGATATTCCCGTTAAAGCGCTGCAAGCATCGTGAAACCTTAAAAAACAATGTCATTTAGCGAGATACAGCGTTCTGTACTGCAATGAGTTGGTGAAAAACTGTGAGGTTATGCAAATATCGTAATTGTGAACGAAACAGTGTAATAGAGCGTTTTTCAATACAAGTACGAATGTTAGGTTAGGTTGACATATCAACCGTCGTAAAACCGCATTAAACAATGTCACTTAGTGAGATGTAGTGTTTTTCAACATTACAAGTCGGGAACTACGATATCTAATGTGAAAGCGCATGAAACCGTCGTAATCTTGTAGAAAACATTGTAAATTGGCGAGTAAAACGTTTTCTAACGATAGAAGTGCGAAGGTTAGGTTAGGTTAGGTTAGTTTAAGCTAGGTAGCGTCGTGAAACTACCAAAAACGACGTCATCTAACGAGATAGTGTTGTTTTATAGCGAGTATTTAACTGCGATAGGTGAAACGTTGTGAATGCACACAAAACGGCATGAACAAGCCAAATACTGCGTGTTCTACCGTTACAAGTGCGAAACTGCTATATTGTGATATTCTCGTTAAAGCGCATGCAAGCATCGTGAAACCTTAAAGAACAATGTCATTTAGCGAGATACAGCGTTCTGTACTGCAATAAGTTGGTGAAAAACTGTGAGGTTATGCAAATATCGTAATTGTGAACAAAACAGTGTAATAGAGCGTTTTTAGATACAAGTGCGAATGTTAGGTTAGGTTAAGATATGAACCGTCGTAAAACCGCATTAAACAATGTCAATTACTGAGATGCAGTGTTTTTCACCATTAAAAGTGGGGAACTGCGATATTTAATGTGAAAGCGCTTGCAACCGTCGTTAGGTTAGGTTAGGTTAGGTTAGGTTAGGTTTGGTTAGGTTAGGTTAGGTTAGGTTAGATTAGGTTAGGTTGGGTTGAGTTGGGTTAGGTTAGGTTAGGTTAGGTTAGGTTGGGTTAGGTTAGGTTAGGTTACGTTAGGTTAGGTTAGGTTACGTTAGGTTAGGTTAGGTTAGGTTACGTTAGGTTAGGTTAGGCTAGGTAAGGATAATTTGGTTAGGTTAGGTAAGGTTAGGTTAGGTTAGGTTAGGTTGGGTTGGGTGTTGTTGGGTTGGGTTGGGTTGGGTTAGGTTGGGTTAGGTTAGGTTAGGTTACGTTAGGTTAGGTTAGGTTAGGTTACGTTAGGTTATGTTAGGTTAGGTTAGGTTACGTTAGGTTAGGTTAGGTCAGGTAAGGTTAAGTTACGTTAGAATAGGTTAGGTTAGGTTACGTTAGGTTAGGTTAAGTTAGGTTAGGTTAGGTTTGGTTAGGTTAGGTTAGGTTAGCTTAGGTTAGGTTAGGTTGGGTTGGGTTGGGTTGGGTTAGGTTAGGTTAGGTTAGGTTGGGTTAGGTTAGTTTAGGTTAGGTTAGGTTAGGTTAGGTTGGGTTGGGTTGGGTTAGGTTAGGTTAGGTTAGGTTAGGTTAGGTTAAGGTATCAACCGTCGTAAAACCGCAATAAACAATGTCACTTAGTGAGATGCTGTGTTTTTCACCATTACAAGTCGGTAACTGTGATATCTAATGTGAAAGTGCATGAAACCGTCGTAATCTTGTAGAAAACATTGTAAAGCAGCGAATAAAACGTTTTCTAACGAAAGAAGTGCGAAGGTTAGGTTAGTTTAAGCTAGGTAGCGTCGTGAAACTACCAAAAACGACGTCATCTAACGAGATAGTGTTGTTTTATTGCGAGTACGAAACTGCGATAGGTGAAATGTTGTGAAAGCACACAAAACGGCATGAACAAGCCAAATACTGCGTGTTGTACCGTTACAAGTGCGAAACTGCTATGTTGTGATATTCTCGTTAAAGCGCATGCAAGCATCGTGAAACCTTAAAAAACGATGTCATTTAGCGAGATACAGCGTTCTGTACTGCAATAAGTTGGTGAAAAACTGTGAGGTTATGCAAATATCCTAATTGTGAACGAAACAGTGTAATAGAGCGTTTTTTAATACAAGTGCGAATGTTAGGTTAGGTTAAGATATGAACCGTCGTAAAACCGCATTAAACAATGTCACTTAGTGAGATGCAGTGTTTTTCACCATTACAAGTCGGGAACTGCGATATCTAATGTGAAAGCGCTTGCAAACGTCGTTAGGTTAGGTTAGGTTAGGTTAGGTTAGGTTAGGTTAGGTTAGGTTTGGTTAGGTTAGGTTAGGTTAGGTTAGGGTATGTTAGGTAAGGTTTGGTTAGGTTAGGTTAGGTTAGGTTAGGTTAAGATATGAACCGCGCTAAAACCGCATTAAACAATGTCACTTAGTGAGATGCTGTGTTTTTCACCATTACAAGTCGGGAACTGCGATATCTAATGTGAAAGCGCATGAAACCGTCGTAATCTTGTAGAAAACATTGTAAAGTAGCGAATAAAACGTTTTCTAACGATAGAAGTGCGAAGGTTCGGTTAGTTTGAGCTAGGTAGCGTCGTGAACCACCAAAAACGATGTCATCTAACGAGATAGTGTTGTTTTATTGCGAGTACGAAACTGCGATAGGTGAAATATTGGGAAAGCACACAAAATGGCATGAACTAGCCAGATACTGCGTCTTGTGCCGTTACAAGTGCGAAACTGCTTTATTGTGATATTCTCGTTAAAGCGCATGCAAGCGAGATACAGCGTTCTGTACTGTAATAAGTTGGTGAGAAACTGTGAGGTCAAGCAAATATCGTAATTGTGAATGAAACAGTGTAATTGAGCGTATTTAGATACAAGTGCGAATGTTAGGTTAGGTTGAGATATCAACCGTCGTAAAACCGCATTAAACAATGTCTCTTAGTGAGATGTAGTGTTTTTCAACATTACAAGTCGGGAACTACGATATCTAATGTGAAAGCGCATGAAACCGTCGTAATCTTGTAGAAAACATTGTAAAGTTGCGAGTAAAACGTTTTCTAACGACAGAAGTGCGAAGGTTAGCTTGAGTTATGTTAGTTTAAGCTATGTAGCGTCGTGAAGCTACCAAAAACGACGTCATCTAACGAGATAGTGTTGTTTTATTGCGAGTATAAAACTGCGATAGGTGAAATGTTGTGAATGCACACAAAACGGCATGAACAAGCCAAATACTGCGGGTTCTACCGTTACAAGTGCAAAACTGCTATATTGTGATATTCTCGTTAAAGCGCATGCAAGCATCGTGAAACCTTAAAGAACAATGTCATTTAGCGAGATACAGCGTTCTGTACTGCAATAAGTTGGTGAAAAACTGTGAGGTTATGCAAATATCGTAATTGTGAACGAAACAGTGTAATAGAGCGTTTTTCAATACAAGTACGAATGTTAGGTTAGGTTAAGATATGAACCGTCGTAAAACCGCATTAAACAATGTCACTTAGTGAGATGCAGTGTTTTTCACCATTACAAGTTGGGAACTGCGATATCTAATGTGAAAGCGCTTGCAAACGTCGTTAGGTTAGGTTAGGTTAGGTTAGGTTAGGTTACCTTAGGTTAGGTTTGGTTAGGTTAGGTTAGGTTAGGTTATGTTAGGTTAGGTTGGGTTAGGTTAGGTTAGGTTACGTTAGGTTAAGGTATGAACCGTCGTAAAACCGCAATAAACAATGTCACTTAGTGAGATGCAGTGTTTTTCACCTTTACAAGTTGGGAACTGCGATATCTAATGTGAAAGCGCTTGAAACCGTCGTAATGTTGTAGAAAGCAATGTAAAGTAGCGAGTAAAACGTTTTCTAACGATAGAAGTGCGAAGGTTATGTTAGGTTGAGTTATGTTAGTTTAAGCTAGGTAGCGTCGTGAAACCACCAAAAACGACGTCATCTAACGAGATAGTGTTGTTTTATTGCGAGTACGAAACTGCGATAGGTAAAATGTTGTGAAAGCACACAAAACGGCATGAACAAGCCAAATACTGCGTGTTGTACCGTTACAAGTGCGAAACTGCTATGTTGTGACATTCTCGGTAAAGCGCATGCAAGTATCGTGAAACCTTAAAGAACGATGTCATTTAGCGAGATACAGCGTTCTGTACTGTAATAAGTTGGTGAGAAACTGTGAGGTCAAGCAAATATCGTAATTGTGAACGAAACAGTGTAATTGAGCGTCTTTAGATACAAGTGCGAATGTTAGGTTAGGTTGACATATCAACCGTCGTAAAACCGCATTAAACAATGTCACTTAGTGAGATGTAGTGTTTTTCAACATTACAAGTCGGGAACTACGATATCTAATGTGAAAGCGCATGAAACCGTCGTTGGTTAGGTTAGGTTAGGTTAGGTTAGGTTAGGTTTGGTTAGGTTAGGTTAGGTTAGGTTAGATTAGGTTAGGTTGGGTTGAGTTGGGTTAGGTTAGGTTAGGTTAGGTTGGGTTAGGTTAGGTTAGGTTACGTTAGGTTAGGTTAGGTTACGTTAGGTTAGGTTAGGTTACGTTAGGTTAGGTTAGGTTAGGTTAGGTAAGGATAATTTGGTTAGGTTAGGTAAGGTTAGGTTAGGTTAGGTTAGGTTGGGTTGAATGTTGTTGGGTTGGGTTGGGTTGGGTTAGGTTGGGTTAGGTTAGGTTAGGTTACGTTAGGTTAGGTTAGGTTAGGTTACGTTAGGTTATGTTAGGTTAGGTTAGGTTACGTTAGGTTAGGTTAGGTCAGGTAAGGTTAGGTTACGTTAGAATAGGTTAGGTTAGGTTACGTTAGGTTAGGTTAAGTTAGGTTAGGTTAGGTTTGGTTAGGTTAGGTTAGGTTAGGTTAGCTTAGGTTAGGTTAGGTTGGGTTGGGTTGGGTTAGGTTGGGTTAGGTTAGGTTAGGTTGGGTTAGGTTAGTTTAGGTTAGGTTAGGTTAGGTTAGGTTGGGTTGGGTTGGGTTAGGTTAGGTTAGGTTAGGTTAGGTTAAGGTATCAACCGTCGTAAAACCGCAATAAACAATGTCACTTAGTGAGATGCTGTGTTTTTCACCATTACAAGTCGGTAACTGTGATATCTAATGTGAAAGCGCATGAAACAGTCGTAATCTTGTAGAAAACATTGTAAAGCAGCGAATAAAACGTTTTCTAACGAAAGAAGTGCGAAGGTTAGGTTAGTTTAAGCTAGGTAGCGTCGTGAAACTACCAAAAACGACGTCATCTAACGAGATAGTGTTGTTTTATTGCGAGTACGAAACTGCGATAGGTGAAATGTTGTGAAAGCACACAAAACGGCATGAACAAGCCAAATACTGCGTGTTGTACCGTTACAAGTGCGAAACTGCTATGTTGTGATATTCTCGTTAAAGCGCATGCAAGCATCGTGAAACCTTAAAGAACGATGTCATTTAGCGAGATACAGCGTTCTGTACTGCAATAAGTTGGTGAAAAACTGTGAGGTTATGCAAATATCCTAATTGTGAACGAAACAGTGTAATAGAGCGTTTTTTAATACAAGTGCGAATGTTAGGTTAGGTTAAGATATGAACCGTCGTAAAACCGCATTAAACAATGTCACTTAGTGAGATGCAGTGTTTTTCACCATTACATGTCGGGAACTGCGATATCTAATGTGAAAGCGCTTGCAAACGTCGTTAGGTTAGGTTAGGTTAGGTTAGGTTAGGTTAGGTTAGGTTAGGTTACGTTAGGTTAGGTTAGGTTAGGTTTGGTTAGGTTAGGTTAGGTTAGGTTAGGTTAGGGTATGTTAGGTAAGGTTTGGTTAGGTTAGGTTAGGTTAGGTTGGTTTAGGTAAGGTTAGGTTAGGTTAAGATATGAACCGCGCTAAAACCGCATTAAACAATGTCACTTAGTGAGATGCTGTGTTTTTCACCATTACAAGTCGGGAACTGCGATATCTAATGTGAAAGCGCATGAAACCGTCGTAATCTTGTAGAAAACATTGTAAAGTAGCGAATAAAACGTTTTCTAACGATAGAAGTGCGAAGGTTCGGTTAGTTTGAGCTAGGTAGCGTCGTGAAACCACCAAAAACGATGTCATCTAACGAGATAGTGTTGTTTTATTGCGAGTACGAAACTGCGATAGGTTAAATATTGGGAAAGCACACAAAATGGCATGAACTAGCCAGATACTGCGTCTTGTGCCGTTACAAGTGCGAAACTGCTTTATTGTGATATTCTCGTTAAAGCGCATGCAAGCGAGATACAGCGTTCTGTACTGCAATAAGTTGGTGAAAAACTGTGAGGTTATGCAGATATCGTAATTGTGAACGAAACAGTGTAATAGAGCGTTTTTCAATACAAGTACGAATGTTAGGTTAGGTTAAGATATGAACCGTCGTAAAACCGCATTAAACAATGTCACTTAGTGAGATGCAGTGTTTTTCACCATTACAAGTTGGGAACTGCGATATCTGATGTGAAAGCGCTTGCAAACGTCGTTAGGTTAGGTTAGGTTAGGTTAGGTTAGGTTGCCTTAGGTTAGGTTTGGTTAGGTTAGGTTAGGTTAGGTTATGTTAGGTTAGGTTGGGTTAGGTTAGGTTAGGTTACGTTAGGTTAAGGTATGAACCGTCGTAAAACCGCAATAAACAATGTCACTTAGTGAGATGCAGTGTTTTTCACCTTTACAAGTTGGGAACTGCGATATCTAATGTGAAAGCGCTTGAAACCGTCGTAATGTTGTAGAAAGCAATGTAAAGTAGCGAGTAAAACGTTTTCTAACGATAGAAGTGCGAAGGTTATGTTAGGTTGAGTTATGTTAGTTTAAGCTAGGTAGCGTCGTGAAACCACCAAAAACGACGTCATCTAACGAGATAGTGTTGTTTTATTGCGAGTACGAAACTGCGATAGGTAAAATGTTGTGAAAGCACACAAAACGGCATGAACAAGCCAAATACTGCGTGTTGTACCGTTACAAGTGCGAAACTGCTATGTTGTGACATTCTCGGTAAAGCGCATGCAAGTATCGTGAAACCTTAAAGAACGATGTCATTTAGCGAGATACAGCGTTCTGTACTGTAATAAGTTGGTGAGAAACTGTGAGGTCAAGCAAATATCGTAATTGTGAACGAAACAGTGTAATAGAGCGTTTTTAGATACAAGTGCGAATGTTAGGTTAGGTTAAGATATGAACCTTCGTAAAACCGCATTAAACAATGTCAATTACTGAGATGCAGTGTTTTTCACCATTAAAAGTGGGGAACTGCGATATTTAATGTGAAAGCGCTTGCAACCGTCGTTAGGTTAGGTTAGGTTAGGTTAGGTTAGGTTAGGTTTGGTTAGGTTAGGTTAGGTTAGATTAGGTTAGGTTGGGTTGAGTTGGGTTACGTTAGGTTATGTTAGGTTAGGTAAGGATAATTTGGTTAGGTTAGGTAAGGTTAGGTTAGGTTAGGTTAGGTTGGGTTGGGTGTTGTTGGGTTGGGTTGGGTTGGGTTAGGTTGGGTTAGGTTAGGTTAGGTTACGTTAGGTTAGGTTACGTTAGGTTATGTTAGGTTAGGTTATGTTACGTTAGGTTAGGTTAATTATGAAATGGAAGCGCACAACGTAGAAGCAGACGGAAAGACAGGGACAAGCGCTTGTCCCTGTCTTTCCGTCTGCTTCTACGTTGTGCGCTTCCATTTCATAATTAGTCATGTATCACCAACTCGCCCAATCAACCATTTTGACAAATTACGTTTCTAGTTCTTCGGGCATTCCTTCGTCTGTGTTTAGCGCTTGTCCCTGTCTTTCCGTCTGCTTCTACGTTGTGCGCTTCCATTTCATAATTAGTCATGTATCACCAACTCGCCCAATCAACCATTTTGACAGGTTAGGTTAGGTCAGGTAAGGTTAGGTTACGTTAGAATAGGTTAGGTTAGGTTACGTTAGGTTAGGTTAAGTTAGGTTAGGTTAGGTTTGGTTAGGTTAGGTTAGGTTAGGTTAGGTTAGTTTAGGTTAGGTTAGGTTAGGTTGGGTTGGGTTGGGTTAGGTTAGGTTAGGTTAGGTTAGGTAAGGTTAGGTTAGGTTAGGTTAGGTTACGTTAGGTTAAGGTATGAACCGTCGTAAAACCGCATTGAACAATGTCAATTACTGAGATGCAGTGTTTTTCACCATTAAAAGTGGGGAACTGCGATATTTAATGTGAAAGCGCTTGCAACCGTCGTTAGGTTAGGTTAGGTTAGGTTAGGTTAGGTTTGGTTAGGTTAGGTTAGGTTAGATTAGGTTAGGTTGGGTTGAGTTGGGTTAGGTTAGGTTAGGTTAGGTTAGGTTGGGTTAGGTTAGGTTAGGTTACGTTAGGTTAGGTTAGGTTACGATAGGTTAGGTTAGGTTAGGTTACGTTAGGTTAGGTTAGGTTAGGTAAGGATAATTTGGTTAGGTTAGGTAAGGTTAGGTTAGGTTAGGTTAGGTTGGGTTGAATGTTGTTGGGTTGGGTTGGGTTGGGTTAGGTTGGGTTAGGTTAGGTTAGGTTACGTTAGGTTAGGTTAGGTTAGGTTACGTTAGGTTATGTTAGGTTAGGTTAGGTTACGTTAGGTTAGGTTAGGTCAGGTAAGGTTAGGTTACGTTAGAATAGGTTAGGTTAGGTTACGTTAGGTTAGGTTAAGTTAGGTTAGGTTAGGTTTGGTTAGGTTAGGTTAGGTTAGCTTAGGTTAGGTTAGGTTGGGTTGGGTTGGGTTAAGTTGGGTTAGGTTAGGTTAGGTTAGGTTAGGTTAGTTTAGGTTAGGTTAGGTTAGGTTAGGTTGGGTTGGGTTGGGTTAGGTTATGTTAGGTTAGGTTAGGTTAGGTTAAGGTATGAACCGTCGTAAAACCGCAATAAACAATGTCACTTAGTGAGATGCTGTGTTTTTCACCATTACAAGTCGGTAACTGTGATATCTAATGTGAAAGCGCATGAAACCGTCGTAATCTTGTAGAAAACATTGTAAAGCAGCGAATAAAACGTTTTCTAACGAAAGAAGTGCGAAGGTTAGGTTAGTTTAAGCTAGGTAGCGTCGTGAAACTACCAAAAACGACGTCATCTAACGAGATAGTGTTGTTTTATTGCGAGTACGAAACTGCGATAGGTGAAATGTTGTGAAAGCACACAAAACGGCATGAACAAGCCAAATACTGCGTGTTGTACCGTTACAAGCGCGAAACTGCTATGTTGTGATATTCTCGTTAAAGCGCATGCAAGCATCGTGAAACCTTAAAGAACGATGTCATTTAGCGAGATACAGCGTTCTGTACTGCAATAAGTTGGTGAAAAACTGTGAGGTTATGCAAATATCCTAATTGTGAACGAAACAGTGTAATAGAGCGTTTTTTAATACAAGTGCGAATGTTAGGTTAGGTTAAGATATGAACCGTCGTAAAACCGCATTAAACAATGTCACTTAGTGAGATGCAGTGTTTTTCACCATTACAAGTCGGGAACTGCGATATCTAATGTGAAAGCGCTTGCAAACGTCGTTAGGTTAGGTTAGGTTAGGTTAGGTTAGGTTAGGTTAGGTTACGTTAGGTTAGGTTAGGTTAGGTTTGGTTAGGTTAGGTTAGGTTAGGGTATGTTAGGTAAGGTTTGGTTAGGTTAGGTTAGGTTAGGTTGGTTTAGGTAAGGTTAGGTTAGGTTAAGATATGAACCGCGCTAAAACCGCATTAAACAATGTCACTTAGTGAGATGCTGTGTTTTTCACCATTACAAGTCGGGAACTGCGATATCTAATGTGAAAGCGCATGAAACCGTCGTAATCTTGTAGAAAACATTGTAAAGTAGCGAATAAAACGTTTTCTAACGATAGAAGTGCGAAGGTTCGGTTAGTTTGAGCTAGGTAGCGTCGTGAAACCACCAAAAACGATGTCATCTAACGAGATAGTGTTGTTTTATTGCGAGTACGAAACTGCGATAGGTGAAATATTGGGAAAGCACACAAAATGGCATGAACTAGCCAGATACTGCGTCTTGTGCCGTTACAAGTGCGAAACTGCTTTATTGTGATATTCTCGTTAAAGCGCATGCAAGCGAGATACAGCGTTCTGTACTGCAATAAGTTGGTGAAAAACTGTGAGGTTATGCAAATATCGTAATTGTGAACGAAACAGTGTAATAGAGCGTTTTTCAATACAAGTACGAATGTTAGGTTAGGTTAAGATATGAACCGTCGTAAAACCGCATTAAACAATCTCACTTAGTGAGATGCAGTGTTTTTCACCATTACAAGTTGGGAACTGCGATATCTAATGTGAAAGCGCTTGCAAACGTCGTTAGGTTAGGTTAGGTTAGGTTAGGTTACCTTAGGTTAGGTTTGGTTAGGTTAGGTTAGGTTAGGTTATGTTAGGTTAGGTTGGGTTAGGTTAGGTTAGGTTACGTTAGGTTAAGGTATGAACCGTCGTAAAACCGCAATAAACAATGTCACTTAGTGAGATGCAGTGTTTTTCACCTTTACAAGTTGGGAACTGCGATATCTAATGTGAAAGCGCTTGAAACCGTCGTAATGTTGTAGAAAGCAATGTAAAGTAGCGAGTAAAACGTTTTCTAACGATAGAAGTGCGAAGGTTATGTTAGGTTGAGTTATGTTAGTTTAAGCTAGGTAGCGTCGTGAAACCACCAAAAACGACGTCATCTAACGAGATAGTGTTGTTTTATTGCGAGTACGAAACTGCGATAGGGAAAATGTTGTGAAAGCACACAAAACGGCATGAACAAGCCAAATACTGCGTGTTGTACCGTTACAAGTGCGAAACTGCTATGTTGTGACATTCTCGGTAAAGCGCATGCAAGTATCGTGAAACCTTAAAGAACGATGTCATTTAGCGAGATACAGCGTTCTGTACTGTAATAAGTTGGTGAGAAACTGTGAAGTCAAGCAAATATCGTAATTGTGAACGAAACAGTGTAATTGAGCGTCTTTAGATACAAGTGCGAATGTTAGGTTAGGTTGACATATCAACCGTCGTAAAACCGCATTAAACAATGTCACTTAGTGAGATGTAGTGTTTTTCAACATTACAAGTCGGGAACTACGATATCTAATGTGAAAGCGCATGAAACCGTCGTAATCTTGTAGAAAACATTGTAAAGTGGCGAGTAAAACGTTTTCTAACGATAGAAGTGCGAAGGTTAGGTTAGGTTAGGTTAGTTTAAGCTAGGTAGCGTCGTGAAACTACCAAAAACGACGTCATCTAACGAGATAGTGTTGTTTTATAGCGAGTATTAAACTGCGATAGGTGAAATGTTGTGAAAGCACACAAAACGGCATGAACAAGCCAAATACTGCGTGTTCTACCGTTACAAGTGCGAAACTGCTATATGTGATATTCTCGTTAAAGCGCATGCAAGCATCGTGAAACCTTAAAGAACAATGTCATTTAGCGAGATACAGCGTTCTGTACTGCAATAAGTTGGTGAAAAACTGTGAGGTTATGCAAATATCGTAATTGTGAACAAAACAGTGTAATAGAGCGTTTTTAGATACAAGTGCGAATGTTAGGTTAGGTTAAGATATGAACCGTCGTAAAACCGCATTAAACAATGTCAATTACTGAGATGCAGTGTTTTTCACCATTAAAAGTGGGGAACTGCGATATTTAATGTGAAAGCGCTTGCAACCGTCGTTAGGTTAGGTTAGGTTAGGTTAGGTTAGGTTAGGTTTGGTTAGGTTAGGTTAGGTTAGGTTAGATTAGGTTAGGTTGGGTTGAGTTGGGTTAGGTTAGGTTAGGTTAGGTTAGGTTAGGTTGGGTTAGGTTAGGTTAGGTTACGTTAGGTTAGGTTAGGTTACGTTAGGTTAGGTTAGGTTAGGTAAGGATAATTTGGTTAGGTTAGGTAAGGTTAGGTTAGGTTAGGTTAGGTTGGGTTGGGTGTTGTTGGGTTGGGTTGGGTTGGGTTAGGTTGGGTTAGGTTAGGTTAGGTTACGTTAGGTTAGGTTAGGTTAGGTTACGTTAGGTTATGTTAGGTTACGTTAGGTTAGGTTAGGTCAGGTAAGGTTAGGTTACGTTAGGTTAGGTTAAGTTAGGTTAGGTTAGGTTTGGTTAGGTTAGGTTAGGTTAGCTTAGGTTAGGTTAGGTTGGGTTGGGTTGGCTTAGGTTGGGTTAGGTTAGGTTAGGTTAAGGTATGAACCGTCGTAAAACCGCAATAAACAATGTCACTTAGTGAGATGCTGTGTTTTTCACCATTACAAGTCGGTAACTGTGATATCTAATGTGAAAGCGCATGAAACCGTCGTAATCTTGTAGAAAACATTGTAAAGCAGCGAATAAAACGTTTTCTAACGAAAGAAGTGCGAAGGTTAGGTTAGTTTAAGCTAGCTAGCGTCGTGAAACTACCAAAAACGACGTCATCTAACGAAATAGTGTTGTTTTATTGCGAGTACGAAACTGCGATAGGTGAAATGTTGTGAAAGCACACAAAACGGCATGAACAAGCCAAATACTGCGTGTTGTACCGTTACAAGTGCGAAACTGCTATGTTGTGATATTCTCGTTAAAGCGCATGCAAGCATCGTGAAACCTTAAAGAACGATGTCATTTAGCGAGATACAGCGTTCTGTACTGCAATAAGTTGGTGAAAAACTGTGAGGTTATGCAAATATCCTAATTGTGAACGAAACAGTGTAATAGAGCGTTTTTTAATACAAGTGCGAATGTTAGGTTAGGTTAAGATATGAACCGTCGTAAAACCGCATTAAACAATGTCACTTAGTGAGATGCAGTGTTTTTCACCATTACAAGTCGGGAACTGCGATATCTAATGTGAAAGCGCTTGCAAACGTCGTTAGTTTAGGTTAGGTTAGGTTAGGTTAGGTTAGGTTAGGTTAGGTTAGGTTAGGTTACGTTAGGTTAGGTTAGGTTTGGTTAGGTTAGGTTAGGTTAGGTTAGGTTAGGTTAGGGTATGTTAGGTAAGGTTTGGTTAGGTTAGGTTAGGTTAGGTTGGTTTAGGTAAGGTTAGGTTAGGTTAAGATATGAACCGTCGTAAAACCGCATTAAACAATGTCACTTAGTGAGATGCTGTGTTTTTTACCATTACAAGTCGGGAACTGCGATATCTAATGTGAAAGCGCATGAAACCGTCGTAATCTTGTAGAAAACATTGTAAAGTAGCGAATAAAACGTTTTCTAACGATAGAAGTGGGAAGGTTCGGTTAGTTTGAGCTAGGTAGCGTCGTGAAACCACCAAAAACGATGTCATCTAACGAGATAGTGTTGTTTTATTGCGAGTACAAAACTGCGATAGGTGAAATATTGGGAAAGCACACAAAATGGCATGAACTAGCCAGATACTGCGTCTTGTGCCGTTACAAGTGCGAAACTGCTTTATTGTGATATTCTCGTTAAAGCGCATGCAAGCGAGATACAGCGTTCTGTACTGTAATAAGTTGGTGAGAAACTGTGAGGTCAAGCAAATATCGTAATTGTGAACGAAACAGTGTAATTGAGCGTATTTAGATACAAGTGCGAATGTTAGGTTAGGTTGAGATATCAACCGTCGTAAAACCGCATTAAACAATGTCACTTAGTGAGATGTAGTGTTTTTCAACATTACAAGTCGGGAACTACGATATCTAATGTGAAAGCGCATGAAACCGTCGTAATCTTGTAGAAAACATTGTAAAGTTGCGAGTAAAACGTTTTCTAACGATAGAAGTGCGAAGGTTAGCTTGAGTTATGTTAGTTTAAGCTATGTAGCGTCGTGAAACTACCAAAAACGACGTCATCTAACGAAATAGTGTTGTTTTATTGCGAGTAT
>NW_027464627.1:982500-987500 GCF_043290135.1 Rhipicephalus microplus | reverse complement strand
AAAGCACACAAAATGGCATGAACTAGCCAGATACTGCGTCTTGTGCCGTTACAAGTGCGAAACTGCTTTATTGTGATATTCTCGTTAAAGCGCATGCAAGCATCGTGAAACCTTAAAGAACAATGTCATTTAGCGAGATACAGCGTTCTGTACTGCAATAAGTTGGTGAAAAACTGTGAGGTTATGCAAATATCGTAATTGTGAACGAAACAGTGTAATAGAGCGTTTTTCAATACAAGTACGAATGTTAGGTTAGGTTAAGATATGAACCGTCGTAAAACCGCATTAAACAATGTCACTTAGTGAGATGCAGTGTTTTTCACCATTACAAGTTGGGAACTGCGATATCTAATGTGAAAGCGCTTGCAAACGTCGTTAGGTTAGGTTAGGTTAGGTTACCTTAGGTTAGGTTTGGTTAGGTTAGGTTAGGTTAGGTTATGTTAGGTTAGGTTGGGTTAGGTTAGGTTAGGTTACGTTAGGTTAAGGTATGAACCGTCGTAAAACCGCAATAAACAATGTCACTTAGTGAGATGCAGTGTTTTTCACCTTTACAAGTTCGGAACTGCGATATCTAATGTGAAAGCGCTTGAAACCGTCGTAATGTTGTAGAAAGCAATGTAAAGTAGCGAGTAAAACGTTTTCTAACGATAGAAGTGCGAAGGTTATGTTAGGTTGAGTTATGTTAGTTTAAGCTAGGTAGCGTCGTGAAACCACCAAAAACGACGTCATCTAACGAGATAGTGTTGTTTTATTGCGAGTACGAAACTGCGATAGGTAAAATGTTGTGAAAGCACACAAAACGGCATGAACAAGCCAAATACTGCGTGTTGTACCGTTACAAGTGCGAAACTGCTATGTTGTGACATTCTCGGTAAAGCGCATGCAAGTATCGTGAAACCTTAAAGAACGATGTCATTTAGGGAGATACAGCGTTCTGTACTGTAATAAGTTGGTGAGAAACTGTGAGGTCAAGCAAATATCGTAATTGTGAACGAAACAGTGTAATTGAGCGTCTTTAGATACAAGTGCGAATGTTAGGTTAGGTTGACATATCAACCGTCGTAAAACCGCATTAAACAATGTCACTTAGTGAGATGTAGTGTTTTTCAACATTACAAGTCGGGAACTACGATATCTAATGTGAAAGCGCATGAAACCGTCGTAATCTTGCAGAAAACATTGTAAAGTGGCGAGTAAAACGTTTTCTAACGATAGAAGTGCGAAGGTTAGGTTAGGTTAGGTTAGTTTAGGCTAGGTAGCGTCGTGAAACTACCAAAAACGACGTCATCTAACGAGATAGTGTTGTTTTATAGCGAGTATTAAACTGCGATAGGTGAAATGTTGTGAAAGTACACAAAACGGCATGAACAAGCCAAATACTGCGTGTTCTACCGTTACAAGTGCGAAACTGCTATATGTGATATTCTCGTTAAAGCGCATGCAAGCATTGTGAAACCTTAAAGAACAATGTCATTTAGCGAGATACAGCGTTCTGTACTGCAATAAGTTGGTGAAAAACTGTGAGGTTATGCAAATATCGTAATTGTGAACAAAACAGTGTAATAGAGCGTTTTTAGATACAAGTGCGAATGTTAGGTTAGGTTAAGATATGAACCGTCGTAAAACCGCATTAAACAATGTCAATTACTGAGATGCAGTGTTTTTCACCATTAAAAGTGGGGAACTGCGATATTTAATGTGAAAGCGCTTGCAACCGTCGTTAGGTTAGGTTAGGTTAGGTTAGGTTAGGTTAGGTTAGGTTTGGTTAGGTTAGGTTAGGTTAGGTTAGATTAGGTTAGGTTGGGTTGAGTTGGGTTAGGTTAGGTTAGGTTAGGTTGGGTTAGGTTAGGTTAGGTTACGTTAGGTTAGGTTAGGTTACGTTAGGTTAGGTTAGGTTAGGTTACGTTAGGTTAGGTTAGGCTAGGTAAGGATAATTTGGTTAGGTTAGGTAAGGTTAGGTTAGGTTAGGTTAGGTTGGGTTGGGTGTTGTTGGGTTGGGTTGGGTTGGGTTAGGTTGGGTTAGGTTAGGTTAGGTTACGTTAGGTTAGGTTAGGTTAGGTTACGTTAGGTTATGTTAGGTTAGGTTAGGTTACGTTAGGTTAGGTTAGGTCAGGTAAGGTTAAGTTACGTTAGAATAGGTTAGGTTAGGTTACGTTAGGTTAGGTTAAGTTAGGTTAGGTTAGGTTTGGTTAGGTTAGGTTAGGTTAGCTTAGGTTAGGTTAGGTTGGGTTGGGTTGGGTTGGGTTAGGTTAGGTTAGGTTAGGTTGGGTTAGGTTAGTTTAGGTTAGGTTAGGTTAGGTTAGGTTGGGTTGGGTTGGGTTAGGTTAGGTTAGGTTAGGTTAGGTTAGGTTAAGGTATCAACCGTCGTAAAACCGCAATAAACAATGCCACTTAGTGAGATGCTGTGTTTTTCACCATTACAAGTCGGTAACTGTGATATCTAATGTGAAAGCGCATGAAACCGTCGTAATCTTGTAGAAAACATTGTAAAGCAGCGAATAAAACGTTTTCTAACGAAAGAAGTGCGAAGGTTAGGTTAGTTTAAGCTAGGTAGCGTCGTGAAACTACCAAAAACGACGTCATCTAACGAGATAGTGTTGTTTTATTGCGAGTACGAAACTGCGATAGGTGAAATGTTGTGAAAGCACACAAAACGGCATGAACAAGCCAAATACTGCGTGTTGTACCGTTACAAGTGCGAAACTGCTATGTTGTGATATTCTCGTTAAAGCGCATGCAAGCATCGTGAAACCTTAAAGAACGATGTCATTTAGCGAGATACAGCGTTCTGTACTGCAATAAGTTGGTGAAAAACTGTGAGGTTATGCAAATATCGTAATTGTGAACAAAACAGTGTAATAGAGCGTTTTTAGATACAAGTGCGAATGTTAGGTTAGGTTAAGATATGAACCGTCGTAAAACCGCATTAAACAATGTCAATTACTGAGATGCAGTGTTTTTCACCAATAAATGTGGGGAACTGCGATATTTAATGTGAAAGCGCTTGCAACCGTCGTTAGGTTAGGTTAGGTTAGGTTAGGTTAGGTTAGGTTTGGTTAGGTTAGGTTAGGTTAGGTTAGGTTAGGTTAGGGTATGTTAGGTAAGGTTTGGTTAGGTTAGGTTAGGTTAGGTTAGGTTAAGATATGAACCGCGCTAAAACCGCATTAAACAATGTCACTTAGTGAGATGCTGTGTTTTTCACCATTACAAGTCGGGAACTGCGATATCTAATGTGAAAGCGCATGAAACCGTCGTAATCTTGTAGAAAACATTGTAAAGTAGCGAATAAAACGTTTTCTAACGATAGAAGTGCGAAGGTTCGGTTAGTTTGAGCTAGGTAGCGTCGTGAACCACCAAAAACGATGTCATCTAACGAGATAGTGTTGTTTTATTGCGAGTACGAAACTGCGATAGGTGAAATATTGGGAAAGCACACAAAATGGCATGAACTAGCCAGATACTGCGTCTTGTGCCGTTACAAGTGCGAAACTGCTT
This sequence comes from Rhipicephalus microplus, assembly GCF_043290135.1. Classification (NCBI taxonomy): domain Eukaryota; kingdom Metazoa; phylum Arthropoda; class Arachnida; order Ixodida; family Ixodidae; genus Rhipicephalus; species Rhipicephalus microplus. The sequence continues at coordinate 984,005 of NW_027464627.1, read as the reverse complement.
TATTGTGATATTCTCGTTAAAGCGCATGCAAGCGAGATACAGCGTTCTGTACTGTAATAAGTTGGTGAGAAACTGTGAGGTCAAGCAAATATCGTAATTGTGAATGAAACAGTGTAATTGAGCGTATTTAGATACAAGTGCGAATGTTAGGTTAGGTTGAGATATCAACCGTCGTAAAACCGCATTAAACAATGTCTCTTAGTGAGATGTAGTGTTTTTCAACATTACAAGTCGGGAACTACGATATCTAATGTGAAAGCGCATGAAACCGTCGTAATCTTGTAGAAAACATTGTAAAGTTGCGAGTAAAACGTTTTCTAACGACAGAAGTGCGAAGGTTAGCTTGAGTTATGTTAGTTTAAGCTATGTAGCGTCGTGAAGCTACCAAAAACGACGTCATCTAACGAGATAGTGTTGTTTTATTGCGAGTATAAAACTGCGATAGGTGAAATGTTGTGAATGCACACAAAACGGCATGAACAAGCCAAATACTGCGGGTTCTACCGTTACAAGTGCAAAACTGCTATATTGTGATATTCTCGTTAAAGCGCATGCAAGCATCGTGAAACCTTAAAGAACAATGTCATTTAGCGAGATACAGCGTTCTGTACTGCAATAAGTTGGTGAAAAACTGTGAGGTTATGCAAATATCGTAATTGTGAACGAAACAGTGTAATAGAGCGTTTTTCAATACAAGTACGAATGTTAGGTTAGGTTAAGATATGAACCGTCGTAAAACCGCATTAAACAATGTCACTTAGTGAGATGCAGTGTTTTTCACCATTACAAGTTGGGAACTGCGATATCTAATGTGAAAGCGCTTGCAAACGTCGTTAGGTTAGGTTAGGTTAGGTTAGGTTTGGTTAGGTTAGGTTAGGTTAGGTTATGTTAGGTTAGGTTGGGTTAGGTTAGGTTAGGTTACGTTAGGTTAAGGTATGAACCGTCGTAAAACCGCAATAAACAATGTCACTTAGTGAGATGCAGTGTTTTTCACCTTTACAAGTTGGGAACTGCGATATCTAATGTGAAAGCGCTTGAAACCGTCGTAATGTTGTAGAAAGCAATGTAAAGTAGCGAGTAAAACGTTTTCTAACGATAGAAGTGCGAAGGTTATGTTAGGTTGAGTTATGTTAGTTTAAGCTAGGTAGCGTCGTGAAACCACCAAAAACGACGTCATCTAACGAGATAGTGTTGTTTTATTGCGAGTACGAAACTGCGATAGGTAAAATGTTGTGAAAGCACACAAAACGGCATGAACAAGCCAAATACTGCGTGTTGTACCGTTACAAGTGCGAAACTGCTATGTTGTGACATTCTCGGTAAAGCGCATGCAAGTATCGTGAAACCTTAAAGAACGATGTCATTTAGCGAGATACAGCGTTCTGTACTGTAATAAGTTGGTGAGAAACTGTGAGGTCAAGCAAATATCGTAATTGTGAACGAAACAGTGTAATTGAGCGTCTTTAGATACAAGTGCGAATGTTAGGTTAGGTTGACATATCAAC
>NW_027464627.1:937500-980000 GCF_043290135.1 Rhipicephalus microplus | reverse complement strand
CAGTGTAATAGAGCGTTTTTTAATACAAGTGCGAATGTTAGGTTAGGTTAAGATATGAACCGTCGTAAAACCGCATTAAACAATGTCACTTAGTGAGATGCAGTGTTTTTCACCATTACAAGTCGGGAACTGCGATATCTAATGTGAAAGCGCTTGCAAACGTCGTTAGGTTAGGTTAGGTTAGGTTAGGTTAGGTTAGGTTAGGTTAGGTTACGTTAGGTTAGGTTAGGTTAGGTTTGGTTAGGTTAGGTTAGGTTAGGTTAGGTTAGGGTATGTTAGGTAAGGTTTGGTTAGGTTAGGTTAGGTTAGGTTGGTTTAGGTAAGGTTAGGTTAGGTTAAGATATGAACCGCGCTAAAACCGCATTAAACAATGTCACTTAGTGAGATGCTGTGTTTTTCACCATTACAAGTCGGGAACTGCGATATCTAATGTGAAAGCGCATGAAACCGTCGTAATCTTGTAGAAAACATTGTAAAGTAGCGAATAAAACGTTTTCTAACGATAGAAGTGCGAAGGTTCGGTTAGTTTGAGCTAGGTAGCGTCGTGAAACCACCAAAAACGATGTCATCTAACGAGATAGTGTTGTTTTATTGCGAGTACGAAACTGCGATAGGTTAAATATTGGGAAAGCACACAAAATGGCATGAACTAGCCAGATACTGCGTCTTGTGCCGTTACAAGTGCGAAACTGCTTTATTGTGATATTCTCGTTAAAGCGCATGCAAGCGAGATACAGCGTTCTGTACTGCAATAAGTTGGTGAAAAACTGTGAGGTTATGCAAATATCGTAATTGTGAACGAAACAGTGTAATAGAGCGTTTTTCAATACAAGTACGAATGTTAGGTTAGGTTAAGATATGAACCGTCGTAAAACCGCATTAAACAATGTCACTTAGTGAGATGCAGTGTTTTTCACCATTACAAGTTGGGAACTGCGATATCTGATGTGAAAGCGCTTGCAAACGTCGTTAGGTTAGGTTAGGTTACCTTAGGTTAGGTTTGGTTAGGTTAGGTTAGGTTAGGTTATGTTAGGTTAGGTTGGGTTAGGTTAGGTTAGGTTACGTTAGGTTAAGGTATGAACCGTCGTAAAACCGCAATAAACAATGTCACTTAGTGAGATGCAGTGTTTTTCACCTTTACAAGTTGGGAACTGCGATATCTAATGTGAAAGCGCTTGAAACCGTCGTAATGTTGTAGAAAGCAATGTAAAGTAGCGAGTAAAACGTTTTCTAACGATAGAAGTGCGAAGGTTATGTTAGGTTGAGTTATGTTAGTTTAAGCTAGGTAGCGTCGTGAAACCACCAAAAACGACGTCATCTAACGAGATAGTGTTGTTTCATTGCGAGTACGAAACTGCGATAGGTAAAATGTTGTGAAAGCACACAAAACGGCATGAACAAGCCAAATACTGCGTGTTGTACCGTTACAAGTGCGAAACTGCTATGTTGTGACATTCTCGGTAAAGCGCATGCAAGTATCGTGAAACCTTAAAGAACGATGTCATTTAGCGAGATACAGCGTTCTGTACTGTAATAAGTTGGTGAGAAACTGTGAGGTCAAGCAAATATCGTAATTGTGAACGAAACAGTGTAATTGAGCGTCTTTAGATACAAGTGCGAATGTTAGGTTAGGTTGACATATCAACCGTCGTAAAACCGCATTAAACAATGTCACTTAGTGAGATGTTGTGTTTTTCAACATTACAAGTCGGGAACTACGATATCTAATGTGAAAGCGCATGAAACCGTCGTAATCTTGTAGAAAACATTGTAAAGTGGCGAGTAAAACGTTTTCTAACGATAGAAGTGCGAAGGTTAGGTTAGGTTAGGTTAGTGTAGGCTAGGTAGCGTCGTGAAACTACCAAAAACGACGTCATCTAACGAGATAGTGTGAAATGTTGTGAAAGCACACAAAACGGCATGAACAAGCCAAATACTGCGTGTTCTACCGTTACAAGTGCGAAACTGCTATATGTGATATTCTCGTTAAAGCGCATGCAAGCATCGTGAAACCTTAAAGAACAATGTCATTTAGCGAGATACAGCGTTCTGTACTGCAATAAGTTGGTGAAAAACTGTGAGGTTATGCAAATATCGTAATTGTGAACAAAACAGTGTAATAGAGCGTTTTTAGATACAAGTGCGAATGTTAGGTTAGGTTAAGATATGAACCGTCGTAAAACCGCATTAAACAATGTCAATTACTGAGATGCAGTGTTTTTCACCATTAAAAGTGGGGAACTGCGATATTTAATGTGAAAGCGCTTGCAACCGTCGTTAGGTTAGGTTAGGTTAGGTTAGGTTAGGTTTGGTTAGGTTAGGTTAGGTTAGGTTAGATTAGGTTAGGTTGGGTTGAGTTGGGTTAGGTTAGGTTAGGTTAGGTTAGGTTGGGTTAGGTTAGGTTAGGTTACGTTAGGTTAGGTTAGGTTACGTTAGGTTAGGTTAGGTTAGGTTACGTTAGGTTAGGTTAGGTTAGGTAAGGATAGTTTGGTTAGGTTAGGTAAGGTTAGGTTAGGTTAGGTTAGGTTGGGTTGGGTGTTGTTGGGTTGGGTGGGGTTGGGTTAGGTTGGGTTAGGTTGGGTTAGGTTAGGTTAGGTTACGTTAGGTTAGGTTAGGTTAGGTTACGTTAGGTTATGTTAGGTTAGGTTAGGTTACGTTAGGTTAGGTTAGGTCAGGTAAGGTTAGGTTACGTTAGAATAGGTTAGGTTAGGTTACGTTAGGTTAGGTTAAGTTAGGTTAGGTTAGGTTTGGTTAGGTTAGGTTAGGTTAGGTTAGCTTAGGTTAGGTTAGGTTGGGTTGGGTTGGGTTAGGTTGGGTTAGGTTAGGTTAGGTTAGGTTAGGTTGGGTTAGGTTAGTTTAGGTTAGGTTAGGTTAGGTTAGGTTAGGTTGGGTTGGGTTGGGTTAGGTTAGGTTAGGTTAGGTTAGGTTAGGTTAAGGTATCAACCGTCGTAAAACCGCAATAAACAATGTCACTTAGTGAGATGCTGTGTTTTTCACCATTACAAGTCGGTAACTGTGATATCTAATGTGAAAGTGCATGAAACCGTCGTAATCTTGTAGAAAACATTGTAAAGCAGCGAATAAAACGTTTTCTAACGAAAGAAGTGCGAAGGTTAGGTTAGTTTAAGCTAGGTAGCGTCGTGAAACTACCAAAAACGACGTCATCTAACGAGATAGTGTTGTTTTATTGCGAGTATTAAACTGCGATAGGTGAAATGTTGTGAAAGCACACAAAACGGCATGAACAAGCCAAATACTGCGTGTTGTACCGTTACAAGTGCGAAACTGCTATGTTGTGATATTCTCGTTAAAGCGCATGCAAGCATCGTGAAACCTTAAAGAACGATGTCATTTAGCGAGATACAGCGTTCTGTACTGCAATAAGTTGGTGAAAAACTGTGAGGTTATGCAAATATCGTAATTGTGAACAAAACAGTGTAATAGAGCGTTTTTAGATACAAGTGCGAATGTTAGGTTAGGTTAAGATATGAACCGTCGTAAAACCGCATTAAACAATGTCAATTACTGAGATGCAGTGTTTTTCACCATTAAAAGTGGGGAACTGCGATATTTAATGTGAAAGCGCTTGCAACCGTCGTTAGGATAGGTTAGGTTAGGTTAGGTTTGGTTAGGTTAGGTTAGGTAGGTTAGGTTAGATTAGGTTGGGTTGGGTTGAGTTGGGTTAGGTTAGGTTAGGTTAAGTTAGGTTGGGTTAGGTTAGGTTAGGTTACGTTAGGTTAGGTTAGGTTACGTTAGGTTAGGTTAGGTTAGGTTACGTTAGGTTAGGTTAGGTTAGGTAAGGATAGTTTGGTTAGGTTAGGTAAGGTTAGGTTAGGTTAGGTTAGGTTGGGTTGGGTGTTGTTGGGTTGGGTTGGGTTGGGTTAGGTTGGGTTAGGTTGGGTTAGGTTAGGTTAGGTTACGTTAGGTTAGGTTAGGTTAGGTTAGGTTACATTAGGTTATGTTAGGTTAGGTTAGGTTACGTTAGGTTAGGTTAGGTCAGGTAAGGTTAGGTTACGTTAGAATAGGTTAGGTTAGGTTACGTTAGGTTAGGTTAAGTTAGGTTAGGTTAGGTTTGGTTAGGTTAGGTTAGGTTAGGTTAGCTTAGGTTAGGTTAGGTTGGGTTGGGTTGGGTTAGGTTGGGTTAGGTTAGGTTAGGTTGGGTTAGGTTAGTTTAGGTTAGGTTAGGTTAGGTTGGGTTGGGTTGGGTTAGGTTAGGTTAGGTTAAGGTATCAACCGTCGTAAAACCGCAATAAACAATGTCACTTAGTGAGATGCTGTGTTTTTCACCATTACAAGTCGGTAACTGTGATATCTAATGTGAAAGCGCATGAAACCGTCGTAATCTTGTAGAAAACATTGTAAAGCAGCGAATAAAACGTTTTCTAACGAAAGAAGTGCGAAGGTTAGGTTAGTTTAAGCTAGGTAGCGTCGTGAAACTACCAAAAACGACGTCATCTAACGAGATAGTGTTGTTGTATTGCGAGTACGAAACTGCGATAGGTGAAATGTTGTGAAAGCACACAAAACGGCATGAACAAGCCAAATACTGCGTGTTGTACCGTTACAAGTGCGAAACTGCTATGTTGTGATATTCTCGTTAAAGCGCATGCAAGCATCGTGAAACCTTAAAGAACGATGTCATTTAGCGAGATACAGCGTTCTGTACTGCAATAAGTTGGTGAAAAACTGTGAGGTTATGCAAATATCCTAATTGTGAACGAAACAGTGTAATAGAGCGTTTTTTAATACAAGTGCGAATGTTAGGTTAGGTTAAGATATGAACCGTCGTAAAACCGCATTAAACAATGTCACTTAGTGAGATGCAGTGTTTTTCACCATTACATGTCGGGAACTGCGATATCTAATGTGAAAGCGCTTGCAAACGTCGTTAGGTTAGGTTAGGTTAGGTTAGGTTAGGTTAGGTTAGGTTAGGTTACGTTAGGTTAGGTTAGGTTAGGTTTGGTTAGGTTAGGTTAGGTTAGGTTAGGTTAGGGTATGTTAGGTAAGGTTTGGTTAGGTTAGGTTAGGTTAGGTTGGTTTAGGTAAGGTTAGGTTAGGTTAAGATATGAACCGCGCTAAAACCGCATTAAACAATGTCACTTAGTGAGATGCTGTGTTTTTCACCATTACAAGTCGGGAACTGCGATATCTAATGTGAAAGCGCATGAAACCGTCGTAATCTTGTAGAAAACATTGTAAAGTAGCGAATAAAACGTTTTCTAACGATAGAAGTGCGAAGGTTCGGTTAGTTTGAGCTAGGTAGCGTCGTGAAACCACCAAAAACGATGTCATCTAACGAGATAGTGTTGTTTTATTGCGAGTACGAAACTGCGATAGGTTAAATATTGGGAAAGCACACAAAATGGCATGAACTAGCCAGATACTGCGTCTTGTGCCGTTACAAGTGCGAAACTGCTTTATTGTGATATTCTCGTTAAAGCGCATGCAAGCGAGATACAGCGTTCTGTACTGCAATAAGTTGGTGAAAAACTGTGAGGTTATGCAGATATCGTAATTGTGAACGAAACAGTGTAATAGAGCGTTTTTCAATACAAGTACGAATGTTAGGTTAGGTTAAGATATGAACCGTCGTAAAACCGCATTAAACAATGTCACTTAGTGAGATGCAGTGTTTTTCACCATTACAAGTTGGGAACTGCGATATCTGATGTGAAAGCGCTTGCAAACGTCGTTAGGTTAGGTTAGGTTAGGTTAGGTTAGGTTATGTTAGGTTAGGTTGGGTTAGGTTAGGTTAGGTTACGTTAGGTTAAGGTATGAACCGTCGTAAAACCGCAATAAACAATGTCACTTAGTGAGATGCAGTGTTTTTCACCTTTACAAGTTGGGAACTGCGATATCTAATGTGAAAGCGCTTGAAACCGTCGTAATGTTGTAGAAAGCAATGTAAAGTAGCGAGTAAAACGTTTTCTAACGATAGAAGTGCGAAGGTTATGTTAGGTTGAGTTATGTTAGTTTAAGCTAGGTAGCGTCGTGAAACCACCAAAAACGACGTCATCTAACGAGATAGTGTTGTTTTATTGCGAGTACGAAACTGCGATAGGTAAAATGTTGTGAAAGCACACAAAACGGCATGAACAAGCCAAATACTGCGTGTTGTACCGTTACAAGTGCGAAACTGCTATGTTGTGACATTCTCGGTAAAGCGCATGCAAGTATCGTGAAACCTTAAAGAACGATGTCATTTAGCGAGATACAGCGTTCTGTACTGTAATAAGTTGGTGAGAAACTGTGAGGTCAAGCAAATATCGTAATTGTGAACGAAACAGTGTAATTGAGCGTCTTTAGATACAAGTGCGAATGTTAGGTTAGGTTGACATATCAACCGTCGTAAAACCGCATTAAACAATGTCACTTAGTGAGATGTAGTGTTTTTCAACATTACAAGTCGGGAACTACGATATCTAATGTGAAAGCGCATGAAACCGTCGTAATCTTGTAGAAAACATTGTAAAGTGGCGAGTAAAACGTTTTCTAACGATAGAAGTGCGAAGGTTAGGTTAGGTTAGGTTAGTTTAGGCTAGGTAGCGTCGTGAAACTACCAAAAACGACGTCATCTAACGAGATAGTGTTGTTTTAGAGCGAGTATTAAACTGCGATAGGTGAAATGTTGTGAAAGCACACAAAACGGCATGAACAAGCCAAATACTGCGTGTTCTACCGTTACAAGTGCGAAACTGCTATATGTGATATTCTCGTTAAAGCGCATGCAAGCATCGTGAAACCTTAAAGAACAATGTCATTTAGCGAGATACAGCGTTCTGTACTGCAATAAGTTGGTGAAAAACTGTGAGGTTATGCAAATATCGTAATTGTGAACAAAACAGTGTAATAGAGCGTTTTTAGATACAAATGCGAATGTTAGGTTAGGTTAAGATATGAACCGTCGTAAAACCGCATTAAACAATGTCAATTACTGAGATGCAGTGTTTTTCACCATTAAAAGTGGGGAACTGCGATATTTAATGTGAAAGCGCTTGCAACCGTCGTTAGGTTAGGTTAGGTTAGGTTAGGTTAGGTTAGGTTAGGTTTGGTTAGGTTAGGTTAGGTTAGGTTAGATTAGGTTAGGTTGGGTTGAGTTGGGTTAGGTTAGGTTAGGTTAGGTTAGGTTGGGTTAGGTTAGGTTAGGTTACGTTAGGTTAGGTTAGGTTACGTTAGGTTAGGTTAGGTTAGGTTACGTTAGGTTAGGTTAGGTTAGGTAAGGATAGTTTGGTTAGGTTAGGTAAGGTTAGGTTAGGTTAGGTTAGGTTGGGTTGGGTGTTGTTGGGTTGGGTTGGGTTGGGTTAGGTTGGGTTAGGTTGGGTTAGGTTAGGTTAGGTTACGTTAGGTTAGGTTAGGTTAGGTTACGTTAGGTTATGTTAGGTTAGGTTAGGTTACGTTAGGTTAGGTTAGGTCAGGTAAGGTTAGGTTACGTTAGAATAGGTTAGGTTAGGTTACGTTAGGTTAGGTTAGGTTTGGTTAGGTTAGGTTAGGTTAGGTTAGCTTAGGTTAGGTTAGGTTGGGTTGGGTTGGGTTAGGTTGGGTTAGGTTAGGTTAGGTTAGGTTAGGTTGGGTTAGGTTAGTTTAGGTTAGGTTAGGTTAGGTTAGGTTGGGTTGGGTTGGGTTAGGTTAGGTTAGGTTAGGTTAGGTTAAGGTATCAACCGTCGTAAAACCGCAATAAACAATGTCACTTAGTGAGATGCTGTGTTTTTCACCATTACAAGTCGGTAACTGTGATATCTAATGTGAAAGCGCATGAAACCGTCGTAATCTTGTAGAAAACATTGTAAAGCAGCGAATAAAACGTTTTCTAACGAAAGAAGTGCGAAGGTTAGGTTAGTTTAAGCTAGGTAGCGTCGTGAAACTACCAAAAACGACGTCATCTAACGAGATAGTGTTGTTTTATTGCGAGTATTAAACTGCGATAGGTGAAATGTTGTGAAAGCACACAAAACGGCATGAACAAGCCAAATACTGCGTGTTGTACCGTTACAAGTGCGAAACTGCTATGTTGTGATATTCTCGTTAAAGCGCATGCAAGCATCGTGAAACCTTAAAGAACGATGTCATTTAGCGAGATACAGCGTTCTGTACTGCAATAAGTTGGTGAAAAACTGTGAGGTTATGCAAATATCGTAATTGTGAACAAAACAGTGTAATAGAGCGTTTTTAGATACAAGTGCGAATGTTAGGTTAGGTTAAGATATGAACCGTCGTAAAACCGCATTAAACAATGTCAATTACTGAGATGCAGTGTTTTTCACCATTAAAAGTGGGGAACTGCGATATTTAATGTGAAAGCGCTTGCAACCGTCGTTAGGTTAGGTTAGGTTAGGTTAGGTTTGGTTAGGTTAGGTTAGGTTAGGTTAGATTAGGTTAGGTTGGGTTGAGTTGGGTTAGGTTAGGTTAGGTTAGGTTAGGTTGGGTTAGGTTAGGTTAGGTTACGTTAGGTTACGTTAGGTTACGTTAGGTTAGGTTAGGTTAGGTTACGTTAGGTTAGGTTAGGTTAGGTAAGGATAGTTTGGTTAGGTTAGGTAAGGTTAGGTTAGGTTAGGTTAGGTTGGGTTGGGTGTTGTTGGGTTGGGTTGGGTTGGGTTAGGTTGGGTTAGGTTGGGTTAGGTTAGGTTAGGTTACGTTAGGTTAGGTTAGGTTAGGTTACGTTAGGTTATGTTAGGTTAGGTTAGGTTACGTTAGGTTAGGTTAGGTCAGGTAAGGTTAGGTTACGTTAGAATAGGTTAGGTTAGGTTACGTTAGGTTAGGTTAAGTTAGGTTAGGTTAGGTTTGGTTAGGTTAGGTTAGGTTAGGTTAGCTTAGGTTAGGTTAGGTTGGGTTGGGTTGGGTTAGGTTGGGTTAGGTTAGGTTAGGTTGGGTTAGGTTAGTTTAGGTTAGGTTAGGTTAGGTTAGGTTGGGTTGGGTTGGGTTAGGTTAGGTTAGGTTAGGTTAGGTTAGGTTAAGGTATCAACCGTCGTAAAACCGCAATAAACAATGTCACTTAGTGAGATGCTGTGTTTTTCACCATTACAAGTCGGTAACTGTGATATCTAATGTGAAAGCGCATGAAACCGTCGTAATCTTGTAGAAAACATTGTAAAGCAGCGAATAAAACGTTTTTTAACGAAAGAAGTGCGAAGGTTAGGTTAGTTTAAGCTAGGTAGCGTCGTGAAACTACCAAAAACGACGTCATCTAACGAGATAGTGTTGTTTTATTGCGAGTATTAAACTGCGATAGGTGAAATGTTGTGAAAGCAAACAAAACGGCATGAACGAGCCAAATACTGCGTGTTGTACCGTTACAAGTGCGAAACTGCTATGTTGTGATATTCTCGTTAAAGCGCATGCAAGCATCGTGAAACCTTAAAGAACGATGTCATTTAGCGAGATACAGCGTTCTGTACTGCAATAAGTTGGTGAAAAACTGTGAGGTTATGCAAATATCCTAATTGTGAACGAAACAGTGTAATAGAGCGTTTTTTAATACAAGTGCGAATGTTAGGTTAGGTTAAGATATGAACCGTCGTAAAACCGCATTAAACAATGTCACTTAGTGAGATGCAGTGTTTTTCACCATTACAAGTCGGGAACTGCGATATCTAATGTGAAAGCGCTTGCAAACGTCGTTAGGTTAGGTTAGGTTAGGTTAGGTTAGGTTACGTTAGGTTAGGTTAGGTTAGGTTTGGTTAGGTTAGGTTAGGTTAGGTTAGGTTAGGGTATGTTAGGTAAGGTTTGGTTAGGTTAGGTTAGGTTAGGTTGGTTTAGGTAAGGTTAGGTTAGGTTAAGATATGAACCGCGCTAAAACCGCATTAAACAATGTCACTTAGTGAGATGCTGTGTTTTTCACCATTACAAGTCGGGAACTGCGATATCTAATGTGAAAGCGCATGAAACCGTCGTAATCTTGTAGAAAACATTGTAAAGTAGCGAATAAAACGTTTTCTAACGATAGAAGTGCGAAGGTTCGGTTAGTTTGAGCTAGGTAGCGTCGTGAAACCACCAAAAACGATGTCATCTAACGAGATAGTGTTGTTTTATTGCGAGTACGAAACTGCGATAGGTGAAATATTGGGAAAGCACACAAAATGGCATGAACTAGCCAGATACTGCGTCTTGTGCCGTTACAAGTGCGAAACTGCTTTATTGTGATATTCTCGTTAAAGCGCATGCAAGCGAGATACAGCGTTCTGTACTGTAATAAGTTGGTGATAAACTGTGAGGTCAAGCAAATATCGTAATTGTGAACGAAACAGTGTAATTGAGCGTATTTAGATACAAGTGCGAATGTTAGGTTAGGTTGAGATATCAACCGTCGTAAAACCGCATTAAACAATGTCACTTAGTGAGATGTAGTGTTTTTCAACATTACAAGTCGGGAACTACGATATCTAATGTGAAAGCGCATGCAACCGTCGTAATCTTGTAGAAAACATTGTAAAGTTGCGAGTAAAACGTTTTCTAACGATAGAAGTGCGAAGGTTAGCTTGAATTATGTTAGTTTAAGCTATGTAGCGTCGTGAAACTACCAAAAACGACGTCATCTAACGAAATAGTGTTGTTTTATTGCGAGTATTAAACTGCGATAGGTGAAATGTTGTGAATGCCACAAAACGGCATGAACAAGCCAAATACTGCGTGTTCTACCGTTACAAGTGCGAAACTGCTATATTGTGATATTCCCGTTAAAGCGCTGCAAGCATCGTGAAACCTTAAAAAACAATGTCATTTAGCGAGATACAGCGTTCTGTACTGCAATGAGTTGGTGAAAAACTGTGAGGTTATGCAAATATCGTAATTGTGAACGAAACAGTGTAATAGAGCGTTTTTCAATACAAGTACGAATGTTAGGTTAGGTTGACATATCAACCGTCGTAAAACCGCATTAAACAATGTCACTTAGTGAGATGTAGTGTTTTTCAACATTACAAGTCGGGAACTACGATATCTAATGTGAAAGCGCATGAAACCGTCGTAATCTTGTAGAAAACATTGTAAATTGGCGAGTAAAACGTTTTCTAACGATAGAAGTGCGAAGGTTAGGTTAGGTTAGGTTAGTTTAAGCTAGGTAGCGTCGTGAAACTACCAAAAACGACGTCATCTAACGAGATAGTGTTGTTTTATAGCGAGTATTTAACTGCGATAGGTGAAACGTTGTGAATGCACACAAAACGGCATGAACAAGCCAAATACTGCGTATTCTACCGTTACAAGTGCGAAACTGCTATATTGTGATATTCTCGTTAAAGCGCATGCAAGCATCGTGAAACCTTAAAGAACAATGTCATTTAGCGAGATACAGCGTTCTGTACTGCAATAAGTTGGTGAAAAACTGTGAGGTTATGCAAATATCGTAATTGTGAACGAAACAGTGTAATAGAGCGTTTTTCAATACAAGTACGAATGTTAGGTTAGGTTAAGATATGAACCGTCGTAAAACCGCATTAAACAATGTCACTTAGTGAGATGCAGTGTTTTTCACCATTACAAGTTGGGAACTGCGATATCTAATGTGAAAGCGCTTGCAAACGTCGTTAGGTTAAGTTAGGTTAGGTTAGGTTAGGTTACGTTAGGTTAGGTTTGGTTAGGTTAGGTTAGGTTAGGTTATGTTAGGTTAGGTTGGGTTAGGTTAGGTTAAGTTACGTTAGGTTAAGGTATGAACCGTCGTAAAACCGCAATAAACAATGTCACTTAGTGAGATGCAGTGTTTTTCACCTTTACAAGTTGGGAACTGCGATATCTAATGTGAAAGCGCTTGAAACCGTCGTAATGTTGTAGAAAGCAATGTAAAGTAGCGAGTAAAACGTTTTCTAACGATAGAAGTGCGAAGGTTATGTTAGGTTGAGTTATGTTAGTTTAAGCTAGGTAGCGTCGTGAAACCACCAAAAACGACGTCATCTAACGAGATAGTGTTGTTTTATTGCGAGTACGAAACTGCGATAGGTAAAATGTTGTGAAAGCACACAAAACGGCATGAACAAGCCAAATACTGCGTGTTGTACCGTTACAAGTGCGAAACTGCTATGTTGTGACATTCTCGGTAAAGCGCATGCAAGTATCGTGAAACCTTAAAGAACGATGTCATTTAGCGAGATACAGCGTTCTGTACTGTAATAAGTTGGTGAGAAACTGTGAGGTCAAGCAAATATCGTAATTGTGAACGAAACTGTGTAAGTGAGCGTCTTTAGATACAAGTGCGAATGTTAGGTTAGGTTGACATATCAACCGTCGTAAAACCGCATTAAACAATGTCACTTAGTGAGATGTAGTGTTTTTCAACATTACAAGTCGGGAACTACGATATCTAATGTGAAAGCGCATGAAACCGTCGTAATCTTGTAGAAAACATTGTGAAGTGGCGAGTAAAACGTTTTCTAACGATAGAAGTGCGAAGGTTAGGTTAGGTTAGGTTAGTTTAAGCTAGGTAGCGTCGTGAAACTACCAAAAACGACGTCATCTAACGAGATAGTGTTGTTTTATAGCGAGTATTAAACTGCGATAGGTGAAATGTTGTGAAAGCACACAAAACGGCATGAACAAGCCAAATACTGCGTGTTCTACCGTTACAAGTGCGAAACTGCTATATTGTGATATTCTCGTTAAAGCGCATGCAAGCATCGTGAAACCTTAAAGAACAATGTCATTTAGCGAGATACAGCGTTCTGTACTGCAATAAATTGGTGAAAAACTGTGAGGTTATGCAAATATCGTAATTGTTAACACAACAGTGTAATAGAGCGTTTTTAGATACAAGTGCGAATGTTAGGTTTGGTTAAGATATGAACCGTCGTAAAACCGCATTAAACAATGTCAATTACTGAGATGCAGTGTTTTTCACCATTAAAAGTGGGGAACTGCGATATTTAATGTGAAAGCGCTTGCAACCGTCGTTAGGTTAGGTTAGGTTAGGTTAGGTTAGGTTTGGTTAGGTTAGGTTAGGTTAGGTTAGGTTAGATTAGGTTAGGTTGGGTTGAGTTGGGTTAGGTTAGGTTAGGTTAGGTTAGGTTGGGTTAGGTTAGGTTAGGTTACGTTAGGTTAGGTTAGGTTAGACTACGTTAGGTTAGGTTAGGTTAGGTAAGGATAATTTGGTTAGGTTAGGTAAGGTTAGGTTAGGTTAGGTTAGGTGTGGTTGGGTGTTGTTGGGTTGGGTTGGGTTGGGTTAGGTTGGGTTAGGTTAGGTTAGGTTACGTTAGGTTAGGTTAGGTTAGGTTACGTTAGGTTATGTTAGGTTAGGTTAGGTTACGTTAGGTTAGGTTAGGTCAGGTAAGGTTAGGTTACGTTAGAATAGGTTAGGGTAGGTTACGTTAGGTTAGGTTAAGTTAGGTTAGGTTAGGTTTGGTTAGGTTAGCTTAGGTTAGCTTAGGTTAGGTTAGGTTGGGTTGGGTTGGGTTAGGTTGGGTTAGATTAGGTTAGGTTAGGTTAGGTTGGGTTAGGTTAGTTTAGGTTAGGTTAGGTTAGGTTAGGTTGGGTTGGGTTGGGTTAGGTTAGGTTAGGTTAGGTAAGGTTAGGTTAGGTTAGGTTAGGTTAGGTTAAGGTATGAACCGTCGTAAAACCGCATTAAACAATGTCACTTAGTGAGATGCAGTGTTTTTCACCTTTACAAGTTGGGAACAGTGATATCTAATGTGAAAGCGCTAGAAACCGTCGTAATGTTGTAGAAAGCAATGTAAAGTAGCGAGTAAAACGTTTACTAACGATAGAAGTGCTAAGGTCATGTTAGGTTGAGTTATGTTAGTTTAAGCTTGGTAGCGTCGTGAAACTACCAAAAACAACGTCATCTAACGAGATAGTGTTGTTTTATTGCGAGTACGAAACTGCGATAGGTGAAATGTTGTGAAAGCACACAAAACGGCATGAACAAGCCAAATACTGCGTGTTGTACCGTTACAAGTGCGAAACTGCTATGTTGTGATATTCTCGTTAAAGCGCATGAAAGCATCGTGAAACCTTAAAGAACGATGTCATTTAGCGAGATACAGCGTTCTGTACTGCAATAAGTTGGTGAAAAACTGTGAGGTTATGCAAATATCCTACTTGTGAACGAAACAGTGTATTAGAGCGTTTTTTAATACAAGTGCGAATGTTAGGTTAGGTTAAGATATGAACCGTCGTAAAACCGCATTAATCAATGTCACTTAGTGAGATGCAGTGTTTTTCACCATTACAAGTCGGGAACTGCGATATCTAATGTGAAAGCGCTTGCAAACGTCGTTAGGTTAGGTTAGGTTAGCTTAGGTTAGGTTAGGTTACGTTAGGTTAGGTTAGGTTAGGTTTGGTTAGGTTAGGTTAGGTTAGGTTAGGGTATGTTAGGTAAGGTTTGGTTAGGTTAGGTTAGGTTGGTTTAGGTAAGGTTAGGTTAGGTTAAGATATGAACCGCGCTAAAACCGCATTAAACAATGTCACTTAGTGAGATGCTGTGTTTTTCACCATTACAAGTCGGGAACTGCGATATCTAATGTGAAAGCGCATGAAACCGTCGTAATCTTGTAGAAAACATTGTAAAGTAGCGAATAAAAGGTTTTCTAACGATAGAAGTGCGAAGGTTCGGTTAGTTTGAGTTATGTTAGTTTAAGCTAGGTAGCGTCGTGAAACCACCAAAAACGACGTCATCTAACGAGATAGTGTAGTTTTAATGCGAGTACGAAACTGCGATAGGTAAAATGTTTTGAAAGCACACAAAACGGCATGAACAAGCCAAATACTGCGTGTTGTACCGTTACAAGTGCGAAACTGCTATGTTGTGACATTCTCGGTAAAGCGCATGCAAGTATCGTGAAACCTTAAAGAACGATGTCATTTAGCGAGATACAGCGTTCTGTACTGTAATAAGTTGGTGAGAAACTGTGAGGTCAAGCAAATATCGTAATTGTGAATGAAACAGTGTAATTGAGCGTCTTTAGATACAAGTGCGAATGTTAGGTTAGGTTGACATATCAACCGTAGTAAAACCGCATTAAACAATGTCACTTAGTGAGATGTAGTGTTTTTCAACATTACAAGTCGGGAACTACGATATCTAATGTGAAAGCGCATGAAACCGTCGTAATCTTGCAGAAAACATTGTAAAGTTGCTAGTAAAACGTTTTCTAACGATAGAAGTGCGAAGGTTAGGTTAGGTTAGGTTAGTTTAAGCTAGGTAGCGTCGTGAAACTACCAAAAACGACGTCATCTAACGAGATAGTGTTGTTTTATTGCGAGTATTAAACTGCGATAGGTGAAATGTTGTGAATGCACACAAAACGGCATGAACAAGCCAAATACTGCGTGTTCTACCGTTACAAGTGCGAAACTGCTATATTGTGATATTCTCGTTAATGCGCATGCAAGCATCGTGAAACCTTAAAGAACAATGTCATTTAGCGAGATACACCGTTCTGTACTGCAATAAGTTGGTGAAAAACTGTGAGTTTATGCAAATATCGTAATTGTGAACGAAACAGTGTAATAGAGCGTTTTTCAATACAAGTACGAATGTTAGGTTAGGTTAAGATATGAACCGTCGTAAAACCGCAATAAACAATGTCACTTAGTGAGATGCAGTGTTTTTCACCATTACAAGTTTGGAACTGCGATATCTAATGTGAAAGCGCTTGCAAACGTCGTTAGGTTAGGTTAGGTTAGGTTAGGTTAGGTTAGGTTACGTTAGGTTAGGTTTGGTTAGGTTAGGTTAGGTTAGGTTAGGTTATGTTAGGTTAGGTTGGGTTAGGTTAGGTTGGGTTAGGTCAGGTTAGGTTAGGTTAGGTTAGGTTACGTTAGGTTAGGTTAGGTTAGGTTACGTTAGGTTAGGTTAGGTTAGGTAAGGATAATTTGGTTAGGTTTGGTAAGCTTAGGTTAGGTTAGGTTAGGTTGGGTTGGGTGTTGTTGGGTTGGGTTGGGTTGGGTTAGGTTGGGTTAGGTTAGGTTAGGTTACGTTAGGTTAGGTTAGGTTAGGTTACGTTAGGTTATGTTAGGTTAGGTTAGGTTACGTTAGGTTAGGTTAGGTCAGGTAAGGTTAGGTTACGTTAGAATAGGTTAGGTTAGGTTACGTTAGGTTAGGTTAAGTTAGGTTAGGTTAGGTTAGGTTAGGTTAGGTTGGGTTGGGTTGGGTTAGGTTGGGTTAGGTTAGGTTAGGTTAGGTTAGGTTGGGTTAGGTTAGTTTAGGTTAGGTTAGGTTAGGTTGGGTTGGGTTGGGTTAGGTTAGGTTAGGTTAGGTAAGGTTAGGTTAGGTTAGGTTAAGGTATGAACCGTCGTAAAACCGCATTAAACAATGTCACTTAGTGAGATGCAGTGTTTTTCACCTTTACAAGTTGGGAACTGTGATATCTAATGTGAAAGCGCTTGAAACCGTCGTAATGTTGTAGAAAGCAATGTAAAGTAGCGAGTAAAACGTTTTCTAACGATAGAAGTGCGAAGGTCATGTTAGGTTGAGTTATGTTAGTTTAAGCTAGGTAGTGTCGTGAAACTACCAAAAACAACGTCATCTGACGAGATAGTGTTGTTTTATTGCGAGTACGAAACTGCGATAGGTAAAATGTTGTGAAAGCACACAAAACGGCATGAACAAGCCAAATACTGCGTGTTGTACCGTTACAAGTGCGAAACTGCTATGTTGTGACATTCTCGGTAAAGCGCATGCAAGTATCGTGAAACCTTAAAGAACGATGTCATTTAGCGAGATACAGCGTTCTGTACTGTAATAAGTTGGTGAGAAACTGTGAGGTCAAGCAAATATCGTAATTGTGAACGAAACAGTGTAATTGAGCGTCTTTAGATACAAGTGCGAATGTTAGGTTAGGTTGACATATCAACCGTCGTAAAACCGCATTAAACAATGTCACTTAGTGAGATGTAGTGTTTATCAACATTACAAGTCGGGAACTACGATATCTAATGTGAAAGCGCATGAAACCGTCGTAATCTTGTAGAAAACATTGTAAAGTGGCGAGTAAAACGTTTTCTAACGATAGAAGTGCGAAGGTTAGGTTAGGTTAGGTTAGTTTAAGCTAGGTAGCGTCGTGAAACTACCAAAAACGACGTCATCTAACGAGATAGTGTTGTTTTATAGCGAGTATTAAACTGCGATAGGTGAAATGTTGTGAAAGCACACAAAACGGCATGAACAAGCCAAATACTGCGTGTTCTACCGTTACAAGTGCGAAACTGCTATATGTGATATTCTCGTTAAAGCGCATGCAAGCATCGTGAAACCTTAAAGAACAATGTCATTTAGCGAGATACAGCGTTCTGTACTGCAATAAGTTGGTGAAAAACTGTGAAGTTATGCAAATATCGTAATTGTGAACAAAACAGTGTAATAGAGCGTTTTTAGATACAAGTGCGAATGTTAGGTTAGGTTAAGATATGAACCGTCGTAAAACCGCATTAAACAATGTCAATTACTGAGATGCAGTGTTTTTCACCATTAAAAGTGGGGAACTGCGATATTTAATGTGAAAGCGCTTGCAACCGTCGTTAGGTTAGGTTAGGTTAGGTTAGGTTAGGTTAGGTTAGGTTAGGTTTGGTTAGGTTAGGTTAGGTTAGATTAGGTTAGGTTGGGTTGAGTTGGGTTAGGTTAGGTTAGGTTAGGTTAGGTTGGGTTAAATTAGGTTAGGTTACGTTAGGTTAGGTTAGGTTACGTTAGGTTAGGTTAGGTTAGGTTACGTTAGGTTAGGTTAGGTTAGGTAAGGATAATTTGGTTAGGTTAGGTAAGGTTAGGTTGGGTTAGGTTAGGTTGGGTTGGGTGTTGTTGGGTTGGGTTGGGTTGGGTTAGGTTGGGTTAGGTTAGGTTAGGTTACGTTAGGTTAGGTTAGGTTAGGTTACGTTAGGTTATGTTAGGTTAGGTTAGGTTACGTTAGGTTAGGTTAGGTCAGGTAAGGTTAGGTTACGTTAGAATAGGTTAGGTTAGGTTACGTTACGTTAGGTTAAGTTAGGTTAGGTTAGGTTTGGTTAGGTTAGGTTAGGTTAGCTTAGGTTAGGTTAGGTTGGGTTGGGTTGGGTTAAGTTGGGTTAGGTTAGGTTAGGTTAGGTTAGGTTAGGTTAGTTTAGGTTAGGTTAGGTTAGGTTAGGTTGGGTTGGGTTGGGTTAGGTTACTTTAGGTTAGGTTAGGTTAGGTTAAGGTATGAACCGTCGTAAAACCGCAATAAACAATGTCACTTAGTGAGATGCTGTGTTTTTCACCATTACAAGTCGGTAACTGTGATATCTAATGTGAAAGCGCATGAAACCGCCGTAATCTTGTAGAAAACATTGTAAAGCAGCGAATAAAACGTTTTCTAACGAAAGAAGTGCGAAGGTTAGGTTAGTTTAAGCTAGGTAGCGTCGTGAAACTACCAAAAACGACGTCATCTAACGAGATAGTGTTGTTTTATTGCGAGTACGAAACTGCGATAGGTGAAATGTTGTGAAAGCACACAAAACGGCATGAACAAGCCAAATACTGCGTGTTGTACCGTTACAAGTGCGAAACTGCTATGTTGTGATATTCTCGTTAAAGCGCATGCAAGCATCGTGAAACCTTAAAGAACGATGTCATTTAGCGAGATACAGCGTTCTGTACTGCAATAAGTTGGTGAAAAACTGTGAGGTTATGCATATATCCTAATTGTGAACGAAACAGTGTAATAGAGCGTTTTTTAATACAAGTGCGAATGTTAGGTTAGGTTAAGATATGAACCGTCGTAAAACCGCATTAAACAATGTCACTTAGTGAGATGCAGTGTTTTTCACCATTACAAGTCGGGAACTGCGATATCTAATGTGAAAGCGCTTGCAAACGTCGTTAGGTTAGGTTAGGTTAGGTTAGGTTAGGTTAGGTTAGGTTACGTTAGGTTAGGTTAGGTTAGGTTTGGTTAGGTTAGGTTTGGTTAGGTTAGGTTAGGGTATGTTAGGTAAGGTTTGGTTAGGTTAGGTTAGGTTAGTGGGTTTAGGTAAGGTTAGGTTAGGTTAAGATATGAACCGCGCTAAAACCGCATTAAACAATGTCACTTAGTGAGATGCTGTGTTTTTCACCATTACAAGTCGGGAACTGCGATATCTAATGTGAAAGCGCATGAAACCGTCGTAATCTTGTAGAAAACATTGTAAAGTAGCGAATAAAACGTTTTCTAACGATAGAAGTGCGAAGGTTCGGTTAGTTTGAGCTAGGTAGCGTCGTGAAACCACCAAAAACGATGTCATCTAACGAGATAGTGTTGTTTTATTGCGAGTACGAAACTGCGATAGGTGAAATATTGGGAAAGCACACAAAATGGCATGAACTAGCCAGATACTGCGTCTTGTGCCGTTACAAGTGCGAAACTGCTTTATTGTGATATTCTCGTTAAAGCGCATGCAAGTATCGTGAAAATTTAAAGAACGATGTCATTTAGCGAGATACAGCGTTCTGTACTGTAATAAGTTGGTGAGAAACTGTGAGGTCAAGCAAATATCGTAATTGTGAACGAAACAGTGTAATTGAGCGTCTTTAGATACAAGTGCGAATGTTAGGTTAGGTTAAGATATGAACCGTCGTAAAACCGCATTAAACAATGTCACTTAGTGAGATGCAGTGTTTTTCAACATTACAAGTTGGGAACTGCGATGTCTAATGTGAAAGCGCATGAAACCGTCGTAATCTTGTAGAAAACATTGTAAAGTTGCGAGTAAAACGTTTTCTAACGATAGAAGTGCGAAGGTTAGCTTGAGGTATGTTAGTTTAAGCTATGTAGCGTCGTGAAGCTACCAAAAACGATGTCATCTAACGAGATAATGTTGTTTTATTGCGAGTATAAAACTGCGATAGGTGAAATGTTGTGAATGCACACAAAACGGCATGAACAAGCCAAATACTGCGTGTTCTACCGTTACAAGTGCGAAACTGCTATATTGTGATATTCTCGTTAAAGCGCATGCAAGCATCGTGAAACCTTAAAGAACAATGTCATTTAGCGAGATACAGCGTTCTGTACTGTAATAAGTTGGTGAGAAACTGTGAGGTCAAGCAAATATCGTAATTGTGAACGAAACAGTGTAATTGAGCGTCTTTAGATACAAGTGCGAATGTTAGGTTAGGTTAAGATATGAACCGTCGTAAAACCGCATTAAACAATGTCACTTAGTGAGATGCAGTGTTTTTCAACATTACAAGTTGGGAACTGCGATATCTAATGTGAAAGCGCTTGCAAACGTCGTTAGGTTAGGTTAGGTGAGGTGAGGTGAGGTTAGGTTACGTTAGGTTAGGTTTGGTTAGGTTAGGTTAGGTTAGGTTAGGTTATGTTAGGTTAGGTTGGGTTAGGTTAGGTTAAGTTACGTTAGGTTAAGGTATGAACCGTCGTAAAACCGCAATAAACAATGTCACTTAGTGAGATGCAGTGTTTTTCACCTTTACAAGTTGGGAACTGCGATATCTAATGTGAAAGCGCTTGAAACCGTCGTAATGTTGTAGAAAGCAATGTAAAGTAGCGAGTAAAACGTTTTCTAACGATAGAAGTGCGAAGGTTATGTTAGGTTGAGTTATGTTAGTTTAAGCTAGGTAGCGTCGTGAAACCACCAAAAACGACGTCATCTAACGAGATAGTGTTGTTTTATTGCGAGTACGAAACTGCGATAGGTAAAATGTTGTGAAAGCACACAAAACGGCATGAACAAGCCAAATACTGCGTGTTGTACCGTTACAAGTGCGAAACTGCTATATTGTGATATTCTCGTTAAAGCGCATGCAAGCATCGTGAAACCTTAAAGAACAATGTCATTTAGCGAGATACAGCGTTCTGTACTGCAATAAATTGGTGAAAAACTGTGAGGTTATGCAAATATCGTAATTGTTAACACAACAGTGTAATAGAGCGTTTTTAGATACAAGTGCGAATGTTAGGTTTGGTTAAGATATGAACCGTCGTAAAACCGCATTAAACAATGTCAATTACTGAGATGCAGTGTTTTTCACCATTAAAAGTGGGGAACTGCGATATTTAATGTGAAAGCGCTTGCAACCGTCGTTAGGTTAGGTTAGGTTAGGTTAGGTTTGGTTAGGTTAGGTTAGGTTAGGTTAGGTTAGGTTAGATTAGGTTAGGTTGGGTTGAGTTGGGTTAGGTTAGGTTAGGTTAGGTTAGGTTGGGTTAGGTTAGGTTAGGTTACGTTAGGTTAGGTTAGGTTAGGTTACGTTAGGTTAGGTTAGGTTAGGTAAGGATAATTTGGTTAGGTTAGGTAAGGTTAGGTTAGGTTAGGTTAGGTGTGGTTGGGTGTTGTTGGGTTGGGTTGGGTTGGGTTAGGTTGGGTTAGGTTAGGTTAGGTTACGTTAGGTTAGGTTAGGTTAGGTTACGTTAGGTTACGTTAGGTTAGGTTACGTTACGTTAGGTTAGGTTAGGTCAGGTAAGGTTAGGTTACGTTAGAATAGGTTAGGGTAGGTTACGTTAGGTTAGGTTAAGTTAGGTTAGGTTAGGTTTGGTTAGGTTACCTTAGGTTAGCTTAGGTTAGGTTAGGTTGGGTTGGGTTGGGTTAGGTTGGGTTAGATTAGGTTAGGTTAGGTTAGGTTGGGTTAGGTTAGTTTAGGTTAGGTTAGGTTAGGTTGGGTTGGGTTGGGTTAGGTTAGGTTAGGTTAGGTAAGGTTAGGTTAGGTTAGGTTAGGTTAGGTTAAGGTATGAACCGTCGTAAAACCGCATTAAACAATGTCACTTAGTGAGATGCAGTGTTTTTCACCTTTACAAGTTGGGAACAGTGATATCTAATGTGAAAGCGCTTGAAACCGTCGTAATGTTGTAGAAAGCAATGTAAAGTAGCGAGTAAAACGTTTACTAACGATAGAAGTGCTAAGGTCATGTTAGGTTGAGTTATGTTAGTTTAAGCTAGGTAGCGTCGTGAAACTACCAAAAACAACGTCATCTAACGAGATAGTGTTGTTTTATTGCGAGTACGAAACTGCGATAGGTGAAATGTTGTGAAAGCACACAAAACGGCATGAACAAGCCAAATACTGCGTGTTGTACCGTTACAAGTGCGAAACTGCTATGTTGTGATAATCTCGTTAAAGCGCATGAAAGCATCGTGAAACCTTAAAGAACGATGTCATTTAGCGAGATACAGCGTTCTGTACTGCAATAAGTTGGTGAAAAACTGTGAGGTTATGCAAATATCCTACTTGTGAACGAAACAGTGTATTAGAGCGTTTTTTAATACAAGTGCGAATGTTAGGTTAGGTTAAGATATGAACCGTCGTAAAACCGCATTAATCAATGTCACTTAGTGAGATGCAGTGTTTTTCACCATTACAAGTCGGGAACTGCGATATCTAATGTGAAAGCGCTTGCAAACGTCGTTAGGTTATGTTAGGTTAGCTTAGGTTAGGTTAGGTTACGTTAGGTTAGGTTAGGTTAGGTTTGGTTAGGTTAGGTTAGGTTAGGTTAGGGTATGTTAGGTAAGGTTTGGTTAGGTTAGGTTAGGTTGGTTTAGGTAAGGTTAGGTTAGGTTAAGATATGAACCGCGCTAAAACCGCATTAAACAATGTCACTTAGTGAGATGCTGTGTTTTTCACCATTACAAGTCGGGAACTGCGATATCTAATGTGAAAGCGCATGAAACCGTCGTAATCTTGTAGAAAACATTGTAAAGTAGCGAATAAAACGTTTTCTAACGATAGAAGTGCGAAGGTTCGGTTAGTTTGAGTTATGTTAGTTTAAGCTAGGTAGCGTCGTGAAACCACCAAAAACGACGTCATCTAACGAGATAGTGTAGTTTTAATGCGAGTACGAAACTGCGATAGGTAAAATGTTTTGAAAGCACACAAAACGGCATGAACAAGCCAAATACTGCGTGTTGTACCGTTACAAGTGCGAAACTGCTATGTTGTGACATTCTCGGTAAAGCGCATGCAAGTATCGTGAAACCTTAAAGAACGATGTCATTTAGCGAGATACAGCGTTCTGTACTGTAATAAGTTGGTGAGAAACTGTGAGGTCAAGCAAATATCGTAATTGTGAATGAAACAGTGTAATTGAGCGTCTTTAGATACAAGTGCGAATGTTAGGTTAGGTTGACATATCAACCGTAGTAAAACCGCATTAAACAATGTCACTTAGTGAGATGTAGTGTTTTTCAACATTACAAGTCGGGAACTACGATATCTAATGTGAAAGCGCATGAAATCGTCGTAATCTTGCAGAAAACATTGTAAAGTTGCGAGTAAAACGTTTTCTAACGATAGAAGTGCGAAGGTTAGGTTAGGTTAGGTTAGTTTAAGCTAGGTAGCGTCGTGAAACTACCAAAAACGACGTCATCTAACGAGATAGTGTTGTTTTATTGCGAGTATTAAACTGCGATAGGTGAAATGTTGTGAATGCACACAAAACGGCATGAACAAGCCAAATACTGCGTGTTCTACCGTTACAAGTGCGAAACTGCTATATTGTGATATTCTCGTTAATGCGCATGCAAGCATCGTGAAACCTTAAAGAACAATGTCATTTAGCGAGATACAGCGTTCTGTACTGCAATAAGTTGGTGAAAAACTGTGAGTTTATGCAAATATCGTAATTGTGAACGAAACAGTGTAATAGAGCGTTTTTCAATACAAGTACGAATGTTAGGTTAGGTTAAGATATGAACCGTCGTAAAACCGCAATAAACAATGTCACTTAGTGAGATGCAGTGTTTTTCACCATTACAAGTTTGGAACTGCGATATCTAATGTGAAAGCGCTTGCAAACGTCGTTAGGTTAGGTTAGGTTAGGTTAGGATAGGTTAGGTTAGGTTACGTTAGGTTAGGTTTGGTTAGGTTAGGTTAGGTTAGGTTATGTTAGGTTAGGTTGGGTTAGGTTAGGTTGGGTTAGGTCAGGTTAGGTTAGGTTAGGTTAGGTTACGTTAGGTTAGGTTAGGTTAGGTTACGTTAGGTTAGGTTAGGTTAGGTAAGGATAATTTGGTTAGGTTTGGTAAGCTTAGGTTAGGTTAGGTTAGGTTGGGTTGGGTGTTGTTGGGTTGGGTTGGGTTGGGTTAGGTTGGGTTAGGTTAGGTTAGGTTACGTTAGGTTAGGTTAGGTTAGGTTACGTTAGGTTATGTTAGGTTAGGTTAGGTTACGTTAGGTTAGGTTAGGTCAGGTAAGGTTAGGTTACGTTAGAATAGGTTAGGTTAGGTTACGTTAGGTTAGGTTAAGTTAGGTTAGGTTAGGTTAGGTTAGGTTAGGTTGGGTTGGGTTGGGTTAGGTTGGGTTAGGTTAGGTTAGGTTAGGTTAGGTTGGGTTAGGTTAGTTTAGGTTAGGTTAGGTTAGGTTGGGTTGGGTTGGGTTGGGTTAGGTTAGGTTAGGTAAGGTTAGGTTAGGTTAGGTTAAGGTATGAACCGTCGTAAAACCGCATTAAACAATGTCACTTAGTGAGATGCAGTGTTTTTCACCTTTACAAGTTGGGAACTGTGATATCTAATGTGAAAGCGCTTGAAACCGTCGTAATGTTGTAGAAAGCAATGTAAAGTAGCGAGTAAAACGTTTTCTAACGATAGAAGTGCGAATGTCATGTTAGGTTGAGTTATGTTAGTTTAAGCTAGGTAGCGTCGTGAAACTACCAAAAACAACGTCATCTGACGAGATAGTGTTGTTTTATTGCGAGTACGAAACTGCGATAGGTAAAATGTTGTGAAAGCACACAAAACGGCATGAACAAGCCAAATACTGCGTGTTGTACCGTTACAAGTGCGAAACTGCTATGTTGTGACATTCTCGGTAAAGCGCATGCAAGTATCGTGAAACCTTAAAGAACGATGTCATTTAGCGAGATACAGCGTTCTGTACTGTAATAAGTTGGTGAGAAACTGTGAGGTCAAGCAAATATCGTAATTGTGAACGAAACAGTGTAATTGAGCGTCTTTAGATACAAGTGCGAATGTTAGGTTAGGTTGACATATCAACCGTCGTAAAACCGCATTAAACAATGTCAATTAGTGAGATGTAGTGTTTATCAACATTACAAGTCGGGAACTACGATATCTAATGTGAAAGCGCATGAAACCGTCGTAATCTTGTAGAAAACATTGTAAAGTGGCGAGTAAAACGTTTTCTAACGATAGAAGTGCGAAGGTTAGGTTAGGTTAGGTTAGATTAAGCTAGGTAGCGTCGTGAAACTACCAAAAACGACGTCATCTAACGAGATAGTGTTGTTTTATAGCGAGTATTAAACTGCGATAGGTGAAATGTTGTGAAAGCACACAAAACGGCATGAACAAGCCAAATACTGCGTGTTCTACCGTTACAAGTGCGAAACTGCTATATGTGATATTCTCGTTAAAGCGCATGCAAGCATCGTGAAACCTTAAAGAACAATGTCATTTAGCGAGATACAGCGTTCTGTACTGCAATAAGTTGGTGAAAAACTGTGAGGTTATGCAAATATCGTAATTGTGAACAAAACAGTGTAATAGAGCGTTTTTAGATACAAGTGCGAATGTTAGGTTAGGTTAAGATATTGTTACGGCGCTCGCAAACACACGGAAGAGAGGAATGAGCGTATTTCCTATATTTACATGCCAAAGTGACGCTTCAGAGCTGCCAGTCTCTCGCGCGGCGAGTCCACTTCTTTTTCATCGAACTGTTGTCCACGACGGTAGAGCCATGCCCACTGCCTCGTAATATCACCCCCGGCGAACAAAGCGCCGTCACGGCGCCCCTAAGTCAATCAGGACTGGCAGTATAGTAGGGCTTTAGGCGCGACACATGAACAACATCAGTAGATGGTGTAGCAGAGGATGAGTGCGGTTGAACGGGAGTGATGAGGTAGTCGACGTCGGTGACCTTGCGGAGAACTTTGTAGGGTCCTGTGTATCGTGGGAGGAGCTTCTCGCACAAACCTTCACGTCGATACGGCGTCCAGAGTAGGACAAGAGAGTCATCAGGGTAGTCAACGTCGCGGTGCGAGTCATCGTAGCGGACTTTTTGTGCGGCCTGAGAAGCACTGAGCCGAGTGTGCGCGATTTGGCGAGCGACGCGGGCTCGAGAAGCAGCGTCCTGCGCATACACCGTTGGTTGGATAGTAGCAGAAGGAAGGAGTGTGTCGAATGGCAACGCAGGGTTGCAGCCGTACAAAAGAAAGAATGGAGAGTAGCCGGCGGTGTCATGTCTTGACGAATTATATGCAAATGTAACGTAGGGGAGCATTGCGTCCCAGTCACGGTGGTCAGCAGAGACGTACATAGACAACATGTCTGTAAGAGTTCGGTTGAGACGCTCCGTGAGACCGTTAGTCTGGGGATGGTAGGCAGTAGTAAGGTGATGTTCGGTAGAGCAGCTCCGGAGGATTTCGTCGATAACTTTTGCGAGGAAGCAGCGGCCCCGATCCGTCAAAAGCTGGCGCGGAGCTCCATGCCGCAGAATGACGTCATTTAGGAGAAAGTCTGCGACGTCTGTAGCGCAGCTAGTTGGCAATGCACGAGTTATCGCGTATCTGGTCGCATAGTCGGTTGCGACAGCGATCCACTTGTTGCCTGACACGGACGTCGGGAAAGGTCCGAGCAAGTCGAGGCCGATGCGGAAGAATGGTTCCGGGGGAATGTCGATAGGTTGGAGCAGGCCAGCCGGACGGAGAGCAGGACGTTTCCGACGCTGGCAGCGCTCGCAAGCAGCGACATAACGGCGCACAAATTTATACATGCCAGGCCAAAAGAACCGTTGCCGCACGCGGTGATAGGTGCGTGAAAAACCCAGGTGTCCCGCCGTCGGTGCGTCATGCAGATGTTGAAGAATAGTGGCACGCATGTGTTGGGGAATAACTAACAAATATTCCGGGCCATCAGACTTCATGTTGCGACGATACAGAATGTCGTTGCGAAGGACATATTGACGGAGAGAAGGGTCGGAATGTCCTGAAGATACTCGCTGAATGACCTTCTTGAGGGTTGCGTCCCGGCGCTGCTCTGTGCCGATGTCGTGCAAATCAGATATGGCGAGCACACAAGAATCGCCTTCATGGACAGCGAGGCTAGCAGGGTCCACCGGATAACGCGAGAGACAATCAGCATCTTGGTGCAACCTGCCCGACTTATAAATTACGTCGAAGTTATACTCCTGGAGACGTAGAGCCCAGCGACCTAGGCGACCAGTTGGGTCCTTGAGCGACGACAGCCAACACAGAGCGTGGTGGTCCGTAATAACTGAAAACTCGCGGCCATACAAGTAGGGGCGAAATTTCGCTACAGCCCAGACCAACGCAAGACACTCGCGCTCTGTTATCGAATAGTTTCGCTCAGATGTGGAGAGAAGGCGGCTGGCATACGCAATAACACGCGTTTGGCCTCCCTGGTGTTGAGCGAGGACGGCGCCGATTCCGTGAGCACTGGCGTCTGTGCGTACTTCAGTCGTCGCAGACGGGTCAAAGTGAGCCAGTATTGGTGGTGAAATGAGCAGGTCGATCAGCGTGGAAAACGCAGCTGCTTGGTCTTGGCCCCACGAGAAGGGCACGTTCTTTTTGAGAAGATCAGTTAGTGGTCGTGCAATTGTAGCGAAATCGCGTATAAAGCGGCGGAAGTACGAGCATAAGCCCACAAAACTCCGAACATCTTTGGTTGAAGAAGGCAGAGGGAAATTCTTGACAGCGCTAATCTTGTCAGGGTCAGGTCGGACGCCAGCAGCACTTACAAGATGACCAAGGATCGTGATTTGTTGTCGGCCGAAATTGCATTTTTTCGAGTTCAGCTGGAGTCCTGCTCGACGAAAAACGGCTAAAATGGTCGACAAACGAGTTAAGTGAGTTTCAAATGTTGGGGAAAAAACAATCACATCGTCGAGGTAGCAAAGACAGATGGACCATTTATAACCACGAAGAAGAGAGTCCATCATGCGTTCGAACGTTGCCGGGGCGTTTCACAGCCCAAAAGGCATAACCTTGAACTGATAAAGGCCGTCCGGTGTGATGAAGGCAGTCTTTTCTCGGTCTAAGTCGTCGACAGAAATTTGCCAGTAGCCCGAACGCAGATCAATAGATGAGAAGTATCGCGCGCCATGAAGGCAATCAAGGGCGTCGTCGATTCGTGGCAGCGGATATACGTCTTTGCGGGTTATCTTGTTCAAGGCACGGTAGTCAACGCAAAATCTCCAGCTGCCATCCTTCTTTTTCACTAAAACAACAGGTGACGCCCATGGACTTGAAGAGGCCTCTATGACTCCTTTGGAGAGCATTTTCTCGACTTCTCGTTGTATGACCTGGCGTTCGGACTGGGAAACACGATACGGTCGCCGTCTAACAGGATTAGCATCGCCGGTATGTATTTGATGACGCACGAAGGACGTTTGCCCTAAAGGGCGGTCATCGAAGTCGAAAATATCTCGGTAGGTAGTCAGAACGTGGTGAAGTTGCGCCAACTGACAGGGCAGAAGATCAGGGGCGATCATCATCGTGATTTCGTCGCTAGGTGCGTTTGCTCGGCTGGCTGCAGTAGGGGACGAACAGTCTTCAGGGTCCAATGCCACGATGCTACATGCATCAAGTGGGGAAACGTGGGCTAACGAAATGCCTTGCGGGAGAACTTGGGTCGAACTACTGAAGTTAAGGAGCGGAAGCTGAACGTAGTTGTCCACAATAGTCACGATTGTATGCGGCACAGCAACACTTCGAGCCAAGAGCACATCCACCAATGGAGACACTATGTAGTCACCGTCAGGAAGAGCTGGTGATATCGTTAAGGCAACACACGTGGTGGCTTGCGGTGACAGCCGAACATAATCAACAGCGCACAAGCGGTGTGACGGTGAGGACGGCACAGGTCCAAGTCGAGGCAGTTCAAGTTGAAGAACGCCGGTTGCACAGTCGATGAGAGCAGCATGGGTGGACAAGAAATCTAAACCAAGAATTAGGTCATTTGGGCACTGCTCAATAACTGCAAAGAGAACAGATGTGGGGTGATCGGCGATAGTGATGCGTGCTGTGCACATTCCTGTGATGGCAAGACTTCTTCCGTCGGCGACACGAATAACGCCAGGGGCAGCCGGTGTGAGCACTTTCTTCAGGCGGCGACGAAGTCGGGCACTCATCACAGAAATATGCGCCCCAGTGTCAACAAGTGCAGAAACAGTCAGGCCGTCAACGTCGACGTCGATCAAATTTCGTCGTGTCGGCAGTACAAGGAGAGGATTTGAGGTCGGTACCGAGGATGCAGCTTCACCTCCAAGAGCTGCACCGCTTAGTTTCCCTGGTGAGAATTGAGCGGGGAGGTCGGGCGTCGTCGTAGAGGAGAAGGGGACGACGGGCGACGTCCTGGCGGCGAACGAGACTGGTGACGTCGAGGCGACGGTGAGCGGCTGTGCTGCGTTTCAGGGGCATCGCAGGCGTAGGAATCGACGGGCAGAGGCCGGCGGTAGTTGTCGGCGATCGGCTCAGGAGGTTGGAAACGACGGTAGCTATCGGTGCGGCGAGCAGTGTTATACTGGTTTCGGGACGAAGACCAATGGTTGTGGCAATACCGTGCGACGTGACCTATGCGGCGGCAGTTAAAGCAGATCGGCCGATCATCCGCAGTTCTCCATTCGGCCGGATTGCGAGAGCGTGGATAAGACCTTTCTTGGGGTGGTGACCTGGGGCGAGGCGGCGACCTTGAACGGAAGCCAATTGGTCGAGACTGAGCAACGGCGCAGACATCGAAGCCCAAATTGCTCAGTTCTTCCCGCACAATCGACTGTACCAAGCAAACCTGAGGTACTTGCAAATCGACGTGGCCGTTGGCGGGAAGAGTAGGTGTAATTGCTTCGATTTCCCGCCGGACAATTCGCGTAATTTCAGACGCTGGTGAAGACTGCCGATGGGAGGACAGTCCATCTTCGCAGGAGGACGTCGCTGCGGTGTTCGGCAGTCGAGTAAATGATCTTGAAATCCGCCTGCTTTTGGCCAGTTCAAAACGCCGGCATTCCTCAATAATTTCGTCGACGGTCGCACAGTTCCGGCACATTAGCAGGTTGAACGCGTCGTCCGCTATGCCCTTGAGGACGTGGCCAACCTTGTCAGACTCCGACATGTCGTTGTCAACTTTACGACATAGAGCCAGCACGTCCTGTATATATGAGATATACGGCTCTGTGGACGTCTGAGCACGTATAGACAACTCCTTCTTTGCAGCCGCCTTTCGACCGATGGGCTTCCCAAATAAGTCGCGAAGCTTTTCCTTGAAGGTGTCCCAACTGCCGATCTCCTCCTCATGGTTCTCGTACCAGACTTTGGCCGTGCCTTTCAGGTAAAACAGCACATTGGCCAGCATAAGAGTCGGATCATACCGGTTGAGAGCACTGGTGCGTTCGTAGTCGGCTATCCAGTCGTCGACATCAACTTGGTCCGTACCGCAGAACGTTCCAGGATGCTTCGGATGCGTCAGCACGTACGTGGGTGGGGGTGGGGCCAGTGGAGGCGTTGCCGTGGATGGTGCGGGCGTCGCCGAAGCCGATGGAGAGGTGGCCGTGGGATCAGTCCCGTGTTCCATCACGGAAACTCCGATTTGACGACCACTGCGGAGCTCCGTTGTATGGCGCTTCGTTACCCAGCACCTCCACCAATTTGTTACGGCGCTCGCAAACACACGGAAGAGAGGAATGAGCGTATTTCCTATATTTACATGCCAAAGTGACGCTTCAGAGCTGCCAGTCTCTCGCGCGGCGAGTCCACTTCTTTTTCATCGAACTGTTGTCCACGACGGTAGAGCCATGCCCACTGCCTCGTAATAATATGAACCGTCGTAAAACCGCATTAAACAATGTCAATTACTGAGATGCAGTGTTTTTCACCATTAAAAGTGGGGAACTGCGATATTTAATGTGAAAGCGCTTGCAACCGTCGTTAGGTTAGGTTAGGTTAGGTTACGTTAGGTTAGGTTAGGTTAGGTTAGGTTAGGTTAGGTAAGGTTAGGTTAGGTTAGGTTAGGTTGGGTTGGGTGTTGTTGGGTTGGGTTGGGTTGGGTTAGGTTGGGTTAGGTTAGGTTAGGTTACGTTAGGTTAGGTTAGGTTAGGTTACGTTAGGTTATGTTAGGTTAGGTTAGGTTACGTTAGGTTAGGTTAGGTCAGGTAAGGTTAGGTTACGTTAGAATAGGTTAGGTTAGGTTACGTTACGTTAGGTTAAGTTAGGTTAGGTTAGGTTTGGTTAGGTTAGGTTAGGTTAGGTTAGCTTAGGTTAGGTTAGGTTGGGTTGGGTTGGGTTAAGTTGGGTTAGGTTAGGTTAGGTTAGGTTAGTTTAGGTTAGGTTAGGTTAGGTTAGGGTGGGTTGGGTTGGGTTAGGTTAGGTTAGGTTAGGTTAGGTTAGGTTAAGGTATGAACCGTCGTAAAACCGCAATAAACAATGTCACTTAGTGAGATGCTGTGTTTTTCACCATTACAAGTCGGTAACTGTGATATCTAATGTGAAAGCGCATGAAACCGCCGTAATCTTGTAGAAAACATTGTAAAGCAGCGAATAAAACGTTTTCTAACGAAAGAAGTGCGAAGGTTAGGTTAGTTTAAGCTAGGTAGCGTCGTGAAACTACCAAAAACGACGTCATCTAACGAGATAGTGTTGTTTTATTGCGAGTACAAAACTGCGATAGGTGAAATGTTGTGAAAGCACACAAAACGGCATGAACAAGCCAAATACTGCGTGTTGTACCGTTACAAGTGCGAAACTGCTATGTTGTGATATTCTCGTTAAAGCGCATGCAAGCATCGTGAAACCTTAAAGAA
This sequence comes from Rhipicephalus microplus, assembly GCF_043290135.1. Taxonomy (NCBI): domain Eukaryota; kingdom Metazoa; phylum Arthropoda; class Arachnida; order Ixodida; family Ixodidae; genus Rhipicephalus; species Rhipicephalus microplus. The sequence goes on along the minus strand of NW_027464627.1, from coordinate 948,397 downwards.
CGATGTCATTTAGCGAGATACAGCGTTCTGTACTGCAATAAGTTGGTGAAAAACTGTGAGGTTATGCATATATCCTAATTGTGAACGAAACAGTGTAATAGAGCGTTTTTTAATACAAGTGCGAATGTTAGGTTAGGTTAAGATATGAACCATCGTAAAACCGCATTAAACAATGTCACTTAGTGAGATGCAGTGTTTTTCACCATTACAAGTCGGGAACTGCGATATCTAATGTGAAAGCGCTTGCAAACGTCGTTAGGTTAGGTTAGGTTAGGTTAGGTTAGGTTACGTTAGGTTAGGTTAGGTTAGGTTTGGTTAGGTTAGGTTTGGTTAGGTTAGGTTAGGGTATGTTAGGTAAGGTTTGGTTAGGTTAGGTTAGGTTAGTGGGTTTAGGTAAGGTTAGGTTAGGTTAAGATATGAACCGCGCTAAAACCGCATTAAACAATGTCACTTAGTGAGATGCTGTGTTTTTCACCATTACAAGTCGGGAACTGCGATATCTAATGTGAAAGCGCATGAAACCGTCGTAATCTTGTAGAAAACATTGTAAAGTAGCGAATAAAACGTTTTCTAACGATAGAAGTGCGAAGGTTCGGTTAGTTTGAGCTAGGTAGCGTCGTGAAACCACCAAAAACGATGTCATCTAACGAGATAGTGTTGTTTTATTGCGAGTACGAAACTGCGATAGGTGAAATATTGGGAAAGCACACAAAATGGCATGAACTAGCCAGATACTGCGTCTTGTGCCGTTACAAGTGCGAAACTGCTTTATTGTGATATTCTCGTTAAAGCGCATGCAAGTATCGTGAAAATTTAAAGAACGATGTCATTTAGCGAGATACAGCGTTCTGTACGTTGGTGAGAAACTGTGAGGTCAAGCAAATATCGTAATTGTGAACGAAACAGTGTAATTGAGCGTCTTTAGATACAAGTGCGAATGTTAGGTTAGGTTAAGATATGAACCGTCGTAAAACCGCATTAAACAATGTCACTTAGTGAGATGCAGTGTTTTTCAACATTACAAGTTGGGAACTGCGATGTCTAATGTGAAAGCGCATGAAACCGTCGTAATCTTGTAGAAAACATTGTAAAGTTGCGAGTAAAACGTTTTCTAACGATAGAAGTGCGAAGGTTAGCTTGAGTTATGTTAGTTTAAGCTATGTAGCGTCGTGAAGCTACCAAAAACGATGTCATCTAACGAGATAATGTTGTTTTATTGCGAGTATAAAACTGCGATAGGTGAAATGTTGTGAATGCACACAAAACGGCATGAACAAGCCAAATACTGCGTGTTCTACCGTTACAAGTGCGAAACTGCTATATTGTGATATTCTCGTTAAAGCGCATGCAAGCATCGTGAAACCTTAAAGAACAATGTCATTTAGCGAGATACAGCGTTCTGTACTGTAATAAGTTGGTGAGAAACTGTGAGGTCAAGCAAATATCGTAATTGTGAACGAAACAGTGTAATTGAGCGTCTTTAGATACAAGTGCGAATGTTAGGTTAGGTTAAGATATGAACCGTCGTAAAACCGCATTCAACAATGTCACTTAGTGAGATGCAGTGTTTTTCAACATTACAAGTTGGGAACTGCGATATCTAATGTGAAAGCGCTTGCAAACGTCGTTAGGTTAGGTTAGGTGAGGTGAGGTGAGGTTAGGTTACGTTAGGTTAGGTTTGGTTAGGTTAGGTTAGGTTAGGTTATGTTAGGTTAGGTTGGGTTAGGTTAGGTTAGGTTACGTTAGGTTAAGGTATGAACCGTCGTAAAACCGCAATAAACAATGTCACTTAGTGAGATGCAGTGTTTTTCACCTTTACAAGTTGGGAACTGCGATATCTAATGTGAAAGCGCTTGAAACCGTCGTAATGTTGTAGAAAGCAATGTAAAGTAGCGAGTAAAACGTTTTCTAACGATAGAAGTGCGAAGGTTATGTTAGGTTGAGTTATGTTAGTTTAAGCTAGGTAGCGTCGTGAAACCACCAAAAACGACGTCATCTAACGAGATAGTGTTGTTTTATTGCGAGTACGAAACAGCGATAGGTAAAATGTTGTGAAAGCACACAAAACGGCATGAACAAGCCAAATACTGCGTGTTGTACCGTTACAAGTGCGAAACTGCTATGTTGTGACATTCTCGGTAAAGCGCATGCAAGTATCGTGAAACCTTAAAGAACGATGTCATTTAGCGAGATACAGCGTTCTGTACTGTAATAAGTTGGTGAGAAACTGTGAGGTCAAGCAAATATCGTAATTGCGAACGAAACAGTGTAATTGAGCGTCTTTAGATACAAGTGCGAATGTTAGGTTAGGTTGACATATCAACCGTCGTAAAACCGCATTAAACAATGTCACTTAGTGAGATGTAGTGTTTTTCAACATTACAAGTCGGGAACTACGATATCTAATGTGAAAGCGCATGAAACCGTCGTAATCTTGTAGAAAACATTGTAAAGTGGCGAGTAAAACGTTTTCTAACGATAGAAGTGCGAAGGTTAGGTTAGGTTAGGTTTAAGCTAGGTAGCGTCGTGAAACTACCAAAAACGACGTCATCTAACGAGATAGTGTTGTTTTATAGCTAGTATTAAACTGCGATAGGTGAAATGTTGTGAAAGCACACAAAACGGCATGAACAAGCCAAATACTGCGTGTTCTACCGTTACAAGTGCGAAACTGCTATATGTGATATTCTCGTTAAAGCGCATGCAAGCATCGTGAAACCTTAAAGAACAATGTCATTTAGCGAGATACAGCGTTCTGTACTGCAATAAGTTGGTGAAAAACTGTGAGGTTATGCAAATATCGTAATTGTGAACAAAACAGTGTAATAGAGCGTTTTTAGATACAAGTGCGAATGTTAGGTTAGGTTAAGATATGAACCGTCCTAAAACCGCATTAAACAATGTCAATTACTGAGATGCAGTGTTTTTCACCATTAAAAGTGGGGAACTGCGATATTTAATGTGAAAGCGCTTGCAACCGTCGTTATGTTAGGTTAGGTTAGGTTAGGTTAGGTTAGGTTAGGTTAGGTTTGGTTAGGTTAGGTTAGGTTAGGTTAGATTAGGTTAGGTTGGGTTGAGTTGGGTTAGGTTAGGTTAGGTTAGGTTAGGTTGGGTTAGGTTAGGTTAGGTTACGTTAGGTTATGTTAGGTTACGTTAGGTTAGGTTAGGTTAGGTTACGTTAGGTTAGGTTAGGTTAGGTAAGGATAATTTGGTTAGGTTAGGTAAGGTTAGGTTAGGTTAGGTTAGGTTGGGTTGGGTGTTGTTGGGTTGGGTTGGGTTAGGTTGGGTTAGGTTAGGTTAGGTTACGTTAGGTTAGGTTAGGTTAGGTTACGTTAGGTTATGTTAGGTTATGTTAGGTTAGGTTAGGTTACGTTAGGTTAGGTTAGGTCAGGTAAGGTTAGGTTACGTTAGAATAGGTTAGGTTAGGTTACGTTAGGTTAGGTTAAGTTAGGTTAGGTTAGGTTTGGTTAGGTTAGGTTAGGTTAGCTTAGGTTAGGTTAGGTTGGGTTGGGTTGGGTTAGGTTGGGTTAGGTTAGGTTAGGTTAGGTTAGGTTGGGTTAGGTTAGTTTAGGTTAGGTTAGGTTAGGTTAGGTTGGGTTGGGTTGGGTTAGGTTAGGTTAGGTTAGGTTAGGTTAGGTTAAGGTATGAACCGTCGTAAAACCGCAATAAACAATGTCACTTAGTGAGATGCTGTGTTTTTCACCATTACAAGTCGGTAACTGTGATATCTAATGTGAAAGCGCATGAAACCGTCGTAATCTTGTAGAAAACATTGTAAAGCAGCGAATAAAACGTTTTCTAACGAAAGAAGTGCGAAGGTTAGGTTAGTTTAAGCTAGGTAGCGTCGTGAAACTACCAAAAACGACGTCATCTAACGAGATAGTGTTGTTTTATTGCGAGTACGAAACTGCGATAGGTGAAATGTTGTGAAAGCACACAAAACGGCATGAACAAGCCAAATACTGCGTGTTGTACCGTTACAAGTGCGAAACTGCTATGTTGTGATATTCTCGTTAAAGCGCATGCAAGCATCGTGAAACCTTAAAGAACGATGTCATTTAGCGAGATACAGCGTTCTGTACTGCAATAACTTGGTGAAAAACTGTGAGGTTATGCAAATATCGTAATTGTGAACGAAACAGTGTAATAGAGCGTTTTTAGATACAAGTGCGAATGTTAGGTTAGGTTAAGATATGAACCGTCCTAAAACCGCATTAAACAATGTCAATTACTGAGATGCAGTGTTTTTCACCATTAAAAGTGGGGAACTGCGATATTTAATGTGAAAGCGCTTGCAACCGTCGTTAGGTTAGGTTAGGTTAGGTTAGGTTAGGTTAGGTTTGGTTAGGTTAGGTTAGGTTAGGTTAGATTAGGTTAGGTTGGGTTGAGTTGGGTTAGGTTAGGTTAGGTTAGGTTAGGTTGGGTTAGGTTAGGTTAGGTTACGTTAGGTTATGTTAGGTTACGTTAGGTTAGGTTAGGTTAGGTTACGTTAGGTTAGGTTAGGTTAGGTAAGGATAATTTGGTTAGGTTAGGTAAGGTTATGTTAGGTTAGGTTAGGTTGGGTTGGGTGTTGTTGGGTTGGGTTGGGTTGGGTTAGGTTGGGTTAGGTTAGGTTAGGTTACGTTAGGTTAGGTTAGGTTAGGTTACGTTAGGTTATGTTAGGTTATGTTAGGTTAGGTTAGGTTACGTTAGGTTAGGTTAGGTCAGGTAAGGTTAGGTTACGTTAGAATAGGTTAGGTTAGGTTACGTTAGGTTAGGTTAAGTTAGGTTAGGTTAGGTTTGGTTAGGTTAGGTTAGGTTAGCTTAGGTTAGGTTAGGTTGGGTTGGGTTGGGTTAGGTTGGGTTAGGTTAGGTTAGGTTAGGTTAGGTTGGGTTAGGTTAGTTTAGGTTAGGTTAGGTTAGGTTAGGTTGGGTTGGGTTGGGTTAGGTTAGGTTAGGTTAGGTTAGGTTAAGGTATGAACCGTCGTAAAACCGCAATAAACAATGTCACTTAGTGAGATGCAGTGTTTTTCACCTTTACAAGTTGGGAACTGCGATATCTAATGTGAAAGCGCTTGAAACCGTCGTAATGTTGTAGAAAGCAATGTAAAGTAGCGAGTAAAACGTTTTCTAACGATAGAAGTGCGAAGGTTATGTTAGGTTGAGTTATGTTAGTTTAAGCTAGGTAGCGTCGTGAAACCACCAAAAACGACGTCATCTAACGAGATAGTGTTGTTTTATTGCGAGTACGAAACAGCGATAGGTAAAATGTTGTGAAAGCACACAAAACGGCATGAACAAGCCAAATACTGCGTGTTGTACCGTTACAAGTGCAAAACTGCTATGTTGTGACATTCTCGGTAAAGCGCATGCAAGTATCGTGAAACCTTAAAGAACGATGTCATTTAGCGAGATACAGCGTTCTGTACTGTAATAAGTTGGTGAGAAACTGTGAGGTCAAGCAAATATCGTAATTGCGAACGAAACAGTGTAATTGAGCGTCTTTAGATACAAGTGCGAATGTTAGGTTAGGTTGACATATCAACCGTCGTAAAACCGCATTAAACAATGTCACTTAGTGAGATGTAGTGTTTTTCAACATTACAAGTCGGGAACTACGATATCTAATGTGAAAGCGCATGAAACCGTCGTAATCTTGTAGAAAACATTGTAAAGTGGCGAGTAAAACGTTTTCTAACGATAGAAGTGCGAAGGTTAGGTTAGGTTAGGTTTAAGCTAGGTAGCGTCGTGAAACTACCAAAAACGACGTCATCTAACGAGATAGTGTTGTTTTATAGCGAGTATTAAACTGCGATAGGTGAAATGTTGTGAAAGCACACAAAACGGCATGAACAAGCCAAATACTGCGTGTTCTACCGTTACAAGTGCGAAACTGCTATATGTGATATTCTCGTTAAAGCACATGCAAGCATCGTGAAACCTTAAAGAACAATGTCATTTAGCGAGATACAGCGTTCTGTACTGCAATAAGTTGGTGAAAAACTGTGAGGTTATGCAAATATCGTAATTGTGAACAAAACAGTGTAATAGAGCGTTTTTAGATACAAGTGCGAATGTTAGGTTAGGTTAAGATATGAACCGTCCTAAAACCGCATTAAACAATGTCAATTACTGAGATGCAGTGTTTTTCACCATTAAAAGTGGGGAACTGCGATATTTAATGTGAAAGCGCTTGCAACCGTCGTTAGGTTAGGTTAGGTTAGGTTAGGTTAGGTTAGGTTAGGTTAGGTTTGGTTAGGTTAGGTTAGGTTAGGTTAGATTAGGTTAGGTTGGGTTGAGTTGGGTTAGGTTAGGTTCGGTTAGGTTAGGTTGGGTTAGGTTAGGTTAGGTTACGTTAGGTTATGTTAGGTTACGTTAGGTTAGGTTCGGTTAGGTTACGTTAGGTTAGGTTAGGTTAGGTAAGGATAATTTGGTTAGGTTAGGTAAGGTTAGGTTAGGTTAGGTTAGGTTGGGTTGGGTGTTGTTGGGTTGGGTTGGGTTGGGTTAGGTTGGGTTAGGTTAGGTTAGGTTACGTTAGGTTAGGTTAGGTTAGGTTACGTTAGGTTATGTTAGGTTATGTTAGGTTAGGTTAGGTTACGTTAGGTTAGGTTAGGTCAGGTAAGGTTAGGTTACGTTAGAATAGGTTAGGTTAGGTTACGTTAGGTTAGGTTAAGTTAGGTTAGGTTAGGTTTGGTTAGGTTAGGTTAGGTTAGCTTAGGTTAGGTTAGGTTGGGTTGGGTTGGGTTAGGTTGGGTTAGGTTAGGTTAGGTTAGGTTGGGTTAGGTTAGTTTAGGTTAGGTTAGGTTAGGTTAGGTTGGGTTGGGTTGGGTTAGGTTAGGTTAGGTTAGGTTAGGTTAAGGTATGAACCGTCGTAAAACCGCAATAAACAATGTCACTTAGTGAGATGCTGTGTTTTTCACCATTACAAGTCGGTAACTGTGATATCTAATGTGAAAGCGCATGAAACCGTCGTAATCTTGTAGAAAACATTGTAAAGCAGCGAATAAAACGTTTTCTAACGAAAGAAGTGCGAAGGTTAGGTTAGTTTAAGCTAGGTAGCGTCGTGAAACTACCAAAAACGACGTCATCTAACGAGATAGTGTTGTTTTATTGCGAGTACGAAACTGCGATAGGTGAAATGTTGTGAAAGCACACAAAACGGCATGAACAAGCCAAATACTGCGTGTTGTACCGTTACAAGTGCGAAACTGCTATGTTGTGATATTCTCGTTAAAGCGCATGCAAGCATCGTGAAACCTTAAAGAACGATGTCATTTAGCGAGATACAGCGTTCTGTACTGCAATAACTTGGTGAAAAACTGTGAGGTTATGCAAATATCGTAATTGTGAACGAAACAGTGTAATAGAGCGTTTTTCAATACAAGTACGAATGTTAGGTTAGGTTAAGATATGAACCGTCGTAAAACCGCATTAAACAATGTCACTTAGTGAGATGCAGTGTTTTTCACCATTACAAGTTGGGAACTGCGATATCTAATGTGAAAGCGCTTGCAAACGTCGTTAGGTTAGGTTAGGTGAGGTGAGGTGAGGTTAGGTTACGTTAGGTTAGGTTTGGTTAGGTTAGGTTAGGTTAGGTTATGTTAGGTTAGGTTGGGTTAGGTTAGGTTAGGTTACGTTAGGTTAAGGTATGAACCGTCGTAAAACCGCAATAAACAATGTCACTTAGTGAGATGCAGTGTTTTTCACCTTTACAAGTTGGGAACTGCGATATCTAATGTGAAAGCGCTTGAAACCGTCGTAATGTTGTAGAAAGCAATGTAAAGTAGCGAGTAAAACGTTTTCTAACGATAGAAGTGCGAAGGTTATGTTAGGTTGAGTTATGTTAGTTTAAGCTAGGTAGCGTCGTGAAACCACCAAAAACGACGTCATCTAACGAGATAGTGTTGTTTTATTGCGAGTACGAAACTGCGATAGGTAAAATGTTGTGAAAGCACACAAAACGGCATGAACAAGCCAAATACTGCGTGTTGTACCGTTACAAGTGCGAAACTGCTATGTTGTGACATTCTTGGTAAAGCGCATGCAAGTATCGTGAAACCTTAAAGAACGATGTCATTTAGCGAGATACAGCGTTCTGTACTGTAATAAGTTGGTGAGAAACTGTGAGGTCAAGCAAATATCGTAATTGTGAACGAAACAGTGTAATTGAGCGTCTTTAGATACAAGTGCGAATGTTAGGTTAGGTTGACATATCAACCGTCGTAAAACCGCATTAAACAATGTCACTTAGTGAGATGCTGTGTTTTTCACCATTACAAGTCGGGAACTGCGATATCTAATGTGAAAGCGCATGAAACCGTCGTAATCTTGTAGAAAACATTGTAAAGTAGCGAATAAAAAGTTTTCTAACGATAGAAGTGCGAAGGTTAGCTTGAGTTATGTTAGTTTAAGCTATGTAGCGTCGTGAAACTACCAAAAACGACGTCATCTAACGAGATAGTGTTGTTTTATTGCGAGTATTAAACTGCGATAGGTGAAATGTTGTGAATGCACACAAAACGGCATGAACAAGCTAAATACTGCGTGTTCTACCGTTACAAGTGCGAAACTGCTATATTGTGATATTCTCGTTAAAGCGCATGCAAGCATCGTGAAACCTTAAAGAACAATGACATTTAGCGAGATACAGCGTTATGTACTGCAATATGTTGGTGAAAAACTGTGAGGTTATGCAAATATCGTAATTGTGAACGAAACAGTGTAATAGAGCGTTTTTAAATACAAGTGCGAATGTTAGGTTAGGTTAAGATATGAACCGTCGTAAAACCGCATTAAACAATGTCAATTACTGAGATGCAGTGTTTTTCACCATTAAAAGTGGGGAACTGCGATATTTAATGTGAAAGCGCTTGCAACCGTCGTTAGGTTAGGTTAGGTTAGGTTAGGTTAGGTTAGTTTAGGTTAGGATAGGTTAGGTTTGGTTAGGTTAGGTTTGGTTAGGTTAGGTTAGGTTAGGTTAGATTAGGTTAGGTTGGGTTGAGGGGTTAGGTTAGGTTAGGTTAGGTTGGGTTAGGTTAGGTTAGGTTACGTTAGGTTAGGTTAGGTTACGTTAGGTTAGGTTAGGTTAGGTTACGTTAGGTTAGGTTAGGTTAGGTAAGGATAATTTGGTTAGGTTAGGTAAGGTTAGGTTAGGTTAGGTTAGGTTAGGTTGGGGGTTGTTGGGTTGGGTTGGGTTGGGTTAGGTTGGGTTAGGTTAGGTTAGGTTACGTTAGGTTAGGTTAGGTTAGGTTACGTTAGGTTATGTTAGGTTAGGTTAGGTTACGTTAGGTTGGGTTAGGTCAGGTAAGGTTAGGTTACGTTAGAATAGGTTAGGTTAGGTTACGTTAGGTTAGGTTAAGTTAGGTTAGGTTAGGTTTGGTTAGGTTAGGTTAGGTTAGCTTAGGTTAGGTTAGGTTGGGTTGGGTTGGGTTAGGTTGGGTTGGGTTGGGTTAGGCTAGGTTAGGTTAGGTTAGGTTAGGTAAGGTTAGGTTAGGTTAGGTTAGGTTAGGTTAAGGTATGAACCGTCGTAAAACCGCATTAAACAATGTCACTTAGTGAGATGCAGTGTTTTTCACATTTACAAGTTGGGAACTGTGATATCTAATGTGAAAGCGCTTGAAACCGTCGTAATGCTGTAGAAAGCAATGTAAAGTAGCGAGTAAAACGTTTTCTCACGATAGAAGTGCGAAGGTCATGTTAGGTTGAGTTATGTTAGTTTAAGCTAGGTAGCGTCGTGAAACTACCAAAAACAACGTCATCTAACGAGATAGTGTTGTTTTATTGCGAGTACGAAACTGCGATAGGTGAAATGTTGTGAAAGCACACAAAACGGCATGAACAAGCCAAATACTGCGTGTTGTACCGTTACAAGTGCGAAACTGCTATGTTGTGATATTCTCGTTAAAGCGCATGCAAGCATCGTGAAACCTTAAAGAACGATGTCATTTAGCGAGATACAGCGTTCTGTACTGCAATAAGTTGGTGAAAAACTGTGAGGTTATGCAAATATCCTAATTGTGAACGAAACAGTGTAATAGAGCGTTTTTTAATACAAGTGCGAATGTTAGGTTAGGTTAAGATATGAACCGTCGTAAAACCGCATTAAACAATGTCACTTAGTGAGATGCAGTGTTTTTCACCTTTACAAGTTGGGAACTGTGATATCTAATGTGAAAGCGCTTGAAACCGTCGTAATGTTGTAGAAAGCAATGTAAAGTAGCGAGTAAAACGTTTTCTAACGATAGAAGTGCGAAGGTCATGTTAGGTTGAGTTATGTTAGTTTAAGCTAGGTAGCGTTGTGAAACTACCAAAAACAACGTCATCTAACGAGATAGTGTTGTTTTATTGCGAGTACGAAACTGCGATAGGTGAAATGTTGTGAAAGCACACAAAACGGCATGAACAAGCCAAATACTGCGTGTTGTACCGTTACAAGTGCGAAACTGCTATGTTGTGATATTCTCGTTAAAGCACATGAAAGCATCGTGAAACCTTAAAGAACGATGTCATTTAGCGAGATACAGCGTTCTGTACTGCAATAAGTTGGTGAAAAACTGTGAGGTTATGCAAATATCCTAATTGTGAACGAAACAGTGTAATAGAGCGTTTTTTAATACAAGTGCGAATGTTAGGTTAGGTTAAGATATGAACCGTCGTAAAACCGCTTTAATCAATGTCACTTAGTGAGATGCAGTGTTTTTCACCATTACAAGTCGGGAACTGCGATATCTAATGTGAAAGCGCTTGCAAACGTCGTTAGGTTAGGTTAGGTTAGGTTAGGTTAGGTTAGGTTACGTTAGGTTAGGTTAGGTTAGGTTAGGTTTGGTTAGGTTAGGTTAGGTTAGGTTAGGGTATGTTAGGTAAGGTTTGGTTAGGTTAGGTTAGGTTAGGTTGGTTTAGGTAAGGTTAGGTTAGGTTA
>NW_027464627.1:922500-932500 GCF_043290135.1 Rhipicephalus microplus | reverse complement strand
TAGGTTAGGTTACGTTAGGTTATGTTAGGTTATGTTAGGTTAGGTTAGGTTACGTTAGGTTAGGTTAGGTCAGGTAAGGTTAGGTTACGTTAGAATAGGTTAGGTTAGGTTACGTTAGGTTAGGTTAAGTTAGGTTAGGTTAGGTTTGGTTAGGTTAGGTTAGGTTAGCTTAGGTTAGGTTAGGTTGGGTTGGGTTGGGTTAGGTTGGGTTAGGTTAGGTTAGGTTAGGTTAGGTTGGGTTAGGTTAGTTTAGGTTAGGTTAGGTTAGGTTAGGTTGGGTTGGGTTGGGTTGGGTTAGGTTAGGTTAGGTTAGGTTAGGTTAGGTTAAGGTATGAACCGTCGTAAAACCGCAATAAACAATGTCACTTAGTGAGATGCTGTGTTTTTCACCATTACAAGTCGGTAACTGTGATATCTAATGTGAAAGCGCATGAAACCGTCGTAATCTTGTAGAAAACATTGTAAAGCAGCGAATAAAACGTTTTCTAACGAAAGAAGTGCGAAGGTTAGGTTAGTTTAAGCTAGGTAGCGTCGTGAAACTACCAAAAACGACGTCATCTAACGAGATAGTGTTGTTTTATTGCGAGTACGAAACTGCGATAGGTGAAATGTTGTGAAAGCACACAAAACGGCATGAACAAGCCAAATACTGCGTGTTGTACCGTTACAAGTGCGAAACTGCTATGTTGTGATATTCTCGTTAAAGCGCATGCAAGCATCGTGAAACCTTAAAGAACGATGTCATTTAGCGAGATACAGCGTTCTGTACTGCAATAACTTGGTGAAAAACTGTGAGGTTATGCAAATATCGTAATTGTGAACGAAACAGTGTAATAGAGCGTTTTTCAATACAAGTACGAATGTTAGGTTAGGTTAAGATATGAACCGTCGTAAAACCGCATTAAACAATGTCACTTAGTGAGATGCAGTGTTTTTCACCATTACAAGTTGGGAACTGCGATATCTAATGTGAAAGCGCTTGCAAACGTCGTTAGGTTAGGTTAGGTGAGGTGAGGTGAGGTTAGGTTACGTTAGGTTAGGTTTGGTTAGGTTAGGTTAGGTTAGGTTATGTTAGGTTAGGTTGGGTTAGGTTAGGTTAGGTTACGTTAGGTTAAGGTATGAACCGTCGTAAAACCGCAATAAACAATGTCACTTAGTGAGATGCAGTGTTTTTCACCTTTACAAGTTGGGAACTGCGATATCTAATGTGAAAGCGCTTGAAACCGTCGTAATGTTGTAGAAAGCAATGTAAAGTAGCGAGTAAAACGTTTTCTAACGATAGAAGTGCGAAGGTTATGTTAGGTTGAGTTATGTTAGTTTAAGCTAGGTAGCGTCGTGAAACCACCAAAAACGACGTCATCTAACGAGATAGTGTTGTTTTATTGCGAGTACGAAACCGCGATAGGTAAAATGTTGTGAAAGCACACAAAACGGCATGAACAAGCCAAATACTGCGTGTTGTACCGTTACAAGTGCGAAACTGCTATGTTGTGACATTCTTGGTAAAGCGCATGCAAGTATCGTGAAACCTTAAAGAACGATGTCATTTAGCGAGATACAGCGTTCTGTACTGTAATAAGTTGGTGAGAAACTGTGAGGTCAAGCAAATATCGTAATTGTGAACGAAACAGTGTAATTGAGCGTCTTTAGATACAAGTGCGAATGTTAGGTTAGGTTGACATATCAACCGTCGTAAAACCGCATTAAACAATGTCACTTAGTGAGATGTAGTGTTTTTCAACATTACAAGTCGGGAACTACGATATCTAATGTGAAAGCGCATGAAACCGTCGTAATCTTGTAGAAAACATTGTAAATTGGCAAGTAAAACGTTTTCTAACGATAGAAGTGCGAAGGTTAGGTTAGGTTAGGTTAGTTTAAGCTAGGTAGCGTCGTGAAACTACCAAAAACGACGTCATCTAACGAGATAGTGTTGTTTTATAGCGAGTATTAAACTGCGATAGGTGAAACGTTGTGAATGCACACAAAACGGCATGAACAAGCCAAATACTGCGTGTTCTACCGTTACAAGTGCGAAACTGCTATATTGTGATATTCTCGTTAAAGCGCATGCAAGCATCGTGAAACCTTAAAGAACAATGTCATTTAGCGAGATACAGCGTTCTGTACTGCAATAAGTTGGTGAAAAACTGTGAGGTTATGCAAATATCGTAATTGTGAACGAAACAGTGTAATAGAGCGTTTTTCAATACAAGTACGAATGTTAGGTTAGGTTAAGATATGAACCGTCGTAAAACCGCATTAAACAATGTCACTTAGTGAGATGCAGTGTTTTTCACCATTACAAGTTGGGAACTGCGATATCTAATGTGAAAGCGCTTGCAAACGTCGTTAGGTTAAGTTAGGTTAGGTTAGGTTAGGTTACGTTAGGTTAGGTTTGGTTAGGTTAGGTTAGGTTAGGTTATGTTAGGTTAGGTTGGGTTAGGTTAGGTTAAGTTACGTTAGGTTAAGGTTTGGTTAGGTTAGGTTAGGTTAGGTTGGTTTAGGTAAGGTTAGGTTAGGTTAAGATATGAACCGTCGTAAAACCGCATTAAACAATGTCACTTAGTGAGATGCTGTGTTTTTCACCATTACAAGTCGGGAACTGCGATATCTAATGTGAAAGCGCATGAAACCGTCGTAATCTTGTAGAAAACATTGTAAAGTAGCGAATAAAAAGTTTTCTAACGATAGAAGTGCGAAGGTTAGCTTGAGTTATGTTAGTTTAAGCTATGTAGCGTCGTGAAACTACCAAAAACGACGTCATCTAACGAGATAGTGTTGTTTTATTGCGAGTATTAAACTGCGATAGGTGAAATGTTGTGAATGCACACAAAACGGCATGAACAAGCTAAATACTGCGTGTTCTACCGTTACAAGTGCGAAACTGCTATATTGTGATATTCTCGTTAAAGCGCATGCAAGCATCGTGAAACCTTAAAGAACAATGACATTTAGCGAGATACAGCGTTATGTACTGCAATATGTTGGTGAAAAACTGTGAGGTTATGCAAATATCGTAATTGTGAACGAAACAGTGTAATAGAGCGTTTTTAAATACAAGTGCGAATGTTAGGTTAGGTTAAGATATGAACCGTCGTAAAACCGCATTAAACAATGTCAATTACTGAGATGCAGTGTTTTTCACCATTAAAAGTGGGGAACTGCGATATTTAATGTGAAAGCGCTTGCAACCGTCGTTAGGTTAGGTTAGGTTAGGTTAGGTTAGGTTAGGATAGGTTAGGTTTGGTTAGGTTAGGTTTGGTTAGGTTAGGTTAGGTTAGGTTAGATTAGGTTAGGTTGGGTTGAGGGGTTAGGTTAGGTTAGGTTAGGTTGGGTTAGGTTAGGTTAGGTTACGTTAGGTTAGGTTAGGTTACGTTAGGTTAGGTTAGGTTAGGTAAGGATAATTTGGTTAGGTTAGGTAAGGTTAGGTTAGGTTAGGTTAGGTTAGGTTGGGTGTTGTTGGGTTGGGTTGGGTTGGGTTAGGTTGGGTTAGGTTAGGTTAGGTTACGTTAGGTTAGGTTAGGTTAGGTTACGTTAGGTTATGTTAGGTTAGGTTAGGTTACGTTAGGTTGGGTTAGGTCAGGTAAGGTTAGGTTACGTTAGAATAGGTTAGGTTAGGTTACGTTAGGTTAGGTTAAGTTAGGTTAGGTTAGGTTTGGTTAGGTTAGGTTAGGTTAGCTTAGGTTAGGTTAGGTTGGGTTGGGTTGGGTTAGGTTGGGTTGGGTTGGGTTAGGCTAGGTTAGGTTAGGTTAGGTTAGGTAAGGTTAGGTTAGGTTAGGTTAGGTTAGGTTAGGTTAAGGTATGAACCGTCGTAAAACCGCATTAAACAATGTCACTTAGTGAGATGCAGTGTTTTTCACATTTACAAGTTGGGAACTGTGATATCTAATGTGAAAGCGCTTGAAACCGTCGTAATGCTGTAGAAAGCAATGTAAAGTAGCGAGTAAAACGTTTTCTCACGATAGAAGTGCGAAGGTCATGTTAGGTTGAGTTATGTTAGTTTAAGCTAGGTAGCGTCGTGAAACTACCAAAAACAACGTCATCTAACGAGATAGTGTTGTTTTATTGCGAGTACGAAACTGCGATAGGTGAAATGTTGTGAAAGCACACAAAACGGCATGAACAAGCCAAATACTGCGTGTTGTACCGTTACAAGTGCGAAACTGCTATGTTGTGATATTCTCGTTAAAGCGCATGCAAGCATCGTGAAACCTTAAAGAACGATGTCATTTAGCGAGATACAGCGTTCTGTACTGCAATAAGTTGGTGAAAAACTGTGAGGTTATGCAAATATCCTAATTGTGAACGAAACAGTGTAATAGAGCGTTTTTTAATACAAGTGCGAATGTTAGGTTAGGTTAAGATATGAACCGTCGTAAAACCGCATTAAACAATGTCACTTAGTGAGATGCAGTGTTTTTCACCATTACAAGTCGGGAACTGCGATATCTAATGTGAAAGCGCTTGCAAACGTCGTTAGGTTAGGTTAGGTTAGGTTAGGTTAGGTTAGGTTAGGTTACGTTAGGTTAGGTTAGGTTAGGTTAGGTTAGGTTAGGTTAGGTTAGGTTAGGTTAGGTTAGGTTTGGTTAGGTTAGGTTAGGTTAGGTTAGGGTATGTTAGGTAAGGTTTGGTTAGGTTAGGTTAGGTTAGGTTGGTTTAGGTAAGGTTAGGTTAGGTTAAGATATGAACCGCGCTAAAACCGCATTAAACAATGTCACTTAGTGAGATGCTGTGTTTTTCACCATTACAAGTCGGGAACTGCGATATCTAATGTGAAAGCGCATGAAACCGTCGTAATCTTGTAGAAAACATTGTAAAGTAGCGAATAAAACGTTTTCTAACGATAGAAGTGCGAAGGTTCGGTTAGTTTGAGTTATGTTAGTTTAAGCTAGGTAGCGTCGTGAAACCACCAAAAACGACGTCATCTAACGAGATAGTGTTGTTTTAATGCGAGTACGAAACTGCGATAGGTAAAATGTTGTGAAAGCACACAAAACGGCATGAACAAGCCAAATACTGCGTGTTGTACCGTTACAAGTGCGAAACTGCTATGTTGTGACATTCTCGGTAAAGCGCATGCAAGTATCGTGAAACCTTAAAGAACAATGTCATTTAGCGAGATACAGCGTTCTGTACTGTAATAAGTTGGTGAGAAACTGTGAGGTCAAGCAAATATCGTAATTGTGAACGAAACAGTGTAATTGAGCGTCTTTAGATACAAGTGCGAATGTTAGGTTAGGTTGACATATCAACCGTCGTAAAACCGCATTAAACAATGTCACTTAGTGAGATGTAGTGTTTATCAACATTACAAGTCGGGAACTACGATATCTAATGTGAAAGCGCATGAAACCGTCGTAATCTTGTAGAAAACATTGTAAAGTGGCGAGTAAAACGTTTTCTAACGATAGAAGTGCGAAGGTTAGGTTAGGTTAGGTTAGTTTAAGCTAGGTAGCGTCGTGAAACTACCAAAAACGACGTCATCTAACGAGATAGTGTTGTTTTATAGCGAGTATTAAACTGCGATAGGTGAAATGTTGTGAAAGCACACAAAACGGCATGAACAAGCCAAATACTGCGTGTTCTACCGTTACAAGTGCGAAACTGCTATATGTGATATTCTCGTTAAAGCGCATGCAAGCATCGTGAAACCTTAAAGAACAATGTCATTTAGCGAGATACAGCGTTCTGTACTGCAATAAGTTGGTGAAAAACTGTGAGGTTATGCAAATATCGTAATTGTGAACAAAACAGTGTAATAGAGCGTTTTTAGATACAAGTGCGAATGTTAGGTTAGGTTAAGATATGAACCGTCGTAAAACCGCATTAAACAATGTCAATTACTGAGATGCAGTGTTTTTCACCATTAAAAGTGGGGAACTGCGATATTTAATGTGAAAGCGCTTGCAACCGTCGTTAGGTTAGGTTAGGTTAGGTTAGGTTAGGTTAGGTTAGGTTAGGTTAGGTTTGGTTAGGTTAGGTTAGGTTAGATTAGGTTAGGTTGGGTTGAGTTGGGTTAGGTTAGGTTAGGTTAGGTTAGGTTGGGTTAGGTTAGGTTAGGTTACGTTAGGTTAGGTTAGGTTACGTTAGGTTAGGTTAGGTTAGGTTACGTTAGGTTAGGTTAGGTTAGGTTAGGTAAGGATAATTTGGTTAGGTTAGGTAAGGTTAGGTTAGGTTAGGTTAGGTTGGGTTGGGTGTTGTTGGGTTGGGTTGGGTTGGGTTAGGTTGGGTTAGGTTAGGTTAGGTTACGTTAGGTTAGGTTAGGTTAGGTTACGTTAGGTTATGTTAGGTTAGGTTAGGTTACGTTAGGTTAGGTTAGGTCAGGTAAGGTTAGGTTACGTTAGAATAGGTTAGGTTAGGTTACGTTACGTTAGGTTAAGTTAGGTTAGGTTAGGTTAGGTTAGGTTAGGTTAGGTTAGTTTAGGTTAGGTTAGGTTAGGTTAGGTTGGGTTGGGTTGGGTTAGGTTAGGTTAGGTTAGGTTAGGTTAAGGTATGAACCGTCGTAAAACCGCAATAAACAATGTCACTTAGTGAGATGCTGTGTTTTTCACCATTACAAGTCGGTAACTGTGATATCTAATGTGAAAGCGCATGAAACCGCCGTAATCTTGTAGAAAACATTGTAAAGCAGCGAATAAAACGTTTTCTAACGAAAGAAGTGCGAAGGTTAGGTTAGTTTAAGCTAGGTAGCGTCGTGAAACTACCAAAAACGACGTCATCTAACGAGATAGTGTTGTTTTATTGCGAGTACGAAACTGCGATAGGTGAAATGTTGTGAAAGCACACAAAACGGCATGAACAAGCCAAATACTGCGTGTTGTACCGTTACAAGTGCGAAACTTCTATGTTGTGATATTCTCGTTAAAGCGCATGCAAGCATCGTGAAACCTTAAAGAACGATGTCATTTAGCGAGATACAGCGTTCTGTACTGCAATAAGTTGGTGAAAAACTGTGAGGTTATGCATATATCCTAATTGTGAACGAAACAGTGTAATAGAGCGTTTTTTAATACAAGTGCGAATGTTAGGTTAGGTTAAGATATGAACCGTCGTAAAACCGCATTAAACAATGTCACTTAGTGAGATGCAGTGTTTTTCACCATTACAAGTCGGGAACTGCGATATCTAATGTGAAAGCGCTTGCAAACGTCGTTAGGTTAGGTTAGGTTAGGTTAGGTTAGGTTAGGTTAGGTTAGGTTACGTTAGGTTAGGTTAGGTTAGGTTTGGTTAGGTTAGGTTTGGTTAGGTTAGGTTAGGGTATGTTAGGTAAGGTTTGGTTAGGTTAGGTTGGTTTAGGTAAGGTTAGGTTAGGTTAAGATATGAACCGCGCTAAAACCGCATTAAACAATGTCACTTAGTGAGATGCTGTGTTTTTCACCATTACAAGTCGGGAACTGCGATATCTAATGTGAAAGCGCATGAAACCGTCGTAATCTTGTAGAAAACATTGTAAAGTAGCGAATAAAACGTTTTCTAACGATAGAAGTGCGAAGGTTCGGTTAGTTTGAGCTAGGTAGCGTCGTGAAACCACCAAAAACGATGTCATCTAACGAGATAGTGTTGTTTTATTGCGAGTACGAAACTGCGATAGGTGAAATGTTGTGAATGCACACAAAACGGCATGAACAAGCCAAATACTGCGTGTTCTACCGTTACAAGTGCGAAACTGCTATATTGTGATATTCTCGTTAAAGCGCATGCAAGCATCGTGAAACCTTAAAGAACAATGTCATTTAGCGAGATACAGCGTTCTGTACTGTAATAAGTTGGTGAGAAACTGTGAGGTCAAGCAAATATCGTAATTGTGAACGAAACAGTGTAATTGAGCGTCTTTAGATACAAGTGCGAATGTTAGGTTAGGTTAAGATATGAACCGTCGTAAAACCGCATTAAACAATGTCACTTAGTGAGATGCAGTGTTTTTCAACATTACAAGTTGGGAACTGCGATATCTAATGTGAAAGCGCTTGCAAACGTCGTTAGGTTAGGTTAGGTGAGGTGAGGTGAGGTTAGGTTACGTTAGGTTAGGTTTGGTTAGGTTAGGTTAGGTTAGGTTATGTTAGGTTAGGTTGGGTTAGGTTAGGTTAGGTTACGTTAGGTTAAGGTATGAACCGTCGTAAAACCGCAATAAACAGTGTCACTTAGTGAGATGCAGTGTTTTTCACCTTTACAAGTTGGGAACTGCGATATCTAATGTGAAAGCGCTTGAAACCGTCGTAATGTTGTAGAAAGCAATGTAAAGTAGCGAGTAAAACGTTTTCTAACGATAGAAGTGCGAAGGTTATGTTAGGTTGAGTTATGTTAGTTTAAGCTAGGTAGCGTCGTGAAACCACCAAAAACGACGTCATCTAACGAGATAGTGTTTTATTGCGAGTACGAAACAGCGATAGGTAAAATGTTGTGAAAGCACACAAAACGGCATGAACAAGCCAAATACTGCGTGTTGTACCGTTACAAGTGCGAAACTGCTATGTTGTGACATTCTCGGTAAAGCGCATGCAAGTATCGTGAAACCTTAAAGAACGATGTCATTTAGCGAGATACAGCGTTCTGTACTGTAATAATTTGGTGAGAAACTGTGAGGTCAAGCAAATATCGTAATTGCGAACGAAACAGTGTAATTGAGCGTCTTTAGATACAAGTGCGAATGTTAGGTTAGGTTGACATATCAACCGTCGTAAAACCGCATTAAACAATGTCACTTAGTGAGATGTAGTGTTTTTCAACATTACAAGTCGGGAACTACGATATCTAATGTGAAAGCGCATGAAACCGTCGTAATCTTGTAGAAAACATTGTAAAGTGGCGAGTAAAACGTTTTCTAACGATAGAAGTGCGAAGGTTAGGTTAGGTTAGGTTTAAGCTAGGTAGCGTCGTGAAACTACCAAAAACGACGTCATCTAACGAGATAGTGTTGTTTTATAGCGAGTATTAAACTGCGATAGGTGAAATGTTGTGAAAGCACACAAAACGGCATGAACAAGCCAAATACTGCGTGTTCTACCGTTACAAGTGCGAAACTGCTATATGTGATATTCTCGTTAAAGCGCATGCAAGCATCGTGAAACCTTAAAGAACAATGTCATTTAGCGAGATACAGCGTTCTGTACTGCAATAAGTTGGTGAAAAACTGTGAGGTTATGCAAATATCGTAATTGTGAACAAAACAGTGTAATAGAGCGTTTTTAGATACAAGTGCGAATGTTAGGTTAGGTTAAGATATGAACCGTCCTAAAACCGCATTAAACAATGTCAATTACTGAGATGCAGTGTTTTTCACCATTAAAAGTGGGGAACTGCGATATTTAATGTGAAAGCGCTTGCAACCGTCGTTAGGTTAGGTTAGGTTAGGTTAGGTTAGGTTAGGTTTGGTTAGGTTAGGTTAGGTTAGGTTAGATTAGGTTAGGTTGGGTTGAGTTGGGTTAGGTTAGGTTAGGTTAGGTTGGGTTAGGTTAGGTTAGGTTACGTTAGGTTATGTTAGGTTACGTTAGGTTAGGTTAGGTTAGGTTACGTTAGGTTAGGTTAGGTTAGGTAAGGATAATTTGGTTAGGTTAGGTAAGGTTAGGTTAGGTTAGGTTAGGTTGGGTTGGGTGTTGTTGGGTTGGGTTGGGTTGGGTTAGGTTGGGTTAGGTTAGGTTAGGTTACGTTAGGTTAGGTTAGGTTAGGTTACGTTAGGTTATGTTAGGTTATGTTAGGTTAGGTTAGGTTACGTTAGGTTAGGTTAGGTCAGGTAAGGTTAGGTTACGTTAGAATAGGTTAGGTTAGGTTACGTTAGGTTAGGTTAAGTTAGGTTAGGTTAGGTTTGGTTAGGTTAGGTTAGGTTAGCTTAGGTTAGGTTAGGTTGGGTTGGGTTGGGTTAGGTTGGGTTAGGTTAGGTTAGGTTAGGTTAGGTTGGGTTAGGTTAGTTTAGGTTAGGTTAGGTTAGGTTAGGTTGGGTTGGGTTGGGTTAGGTTAGGTTAGGTTAGGTTAGGTTAGGTTAAGGTATGAACCGTCGTAA